>NC_135226.1:4009573-4312073 GCF_052324685.1 Brachyhypopomus gauderio
TGTGATGGAATTGCTTGAAATGTGTTGGAGGCTGTGATTTTGCTGAAGAGAGTTCATGTCTCTCGTGTGCTGTGCCCTTGTGCTTTGGAGAGGTCTCGTCTGGGTTGACTGGATATAATGTAATAAGTAATATAATTTGTGAACAGTATATGGACTACTCATGAGTCATGAGGGCAGTCATGGCCTAGTGGTTAGGGAACTGGTCTTGTGACCGGAGGGTCGTGGGTTCGATTCCCAGACCTGAGGCCATGACTGAGGTGCCCCTGAGCAAGGCCCTTAACCCTCAATTGCTCACTTGTATAAAAATGAGATAAAAATGTAAGTCGCTCTGGATAAGGGCGTCTGCCAAATGCCGTAAATGTAAATGTATAGCTTTGTATGTAGATTTTGTGGTCTCTTTGGGTCAGGATTTTGTGAATGTTTGTCCTAACCCAATCAGCATGGTTTATGTGATGGAATTGCTTGAAATATGTTGGAGGCTGTGATTTTGCTGAAGGGAGTTCATGTCTCTCGTGTGTGCTGTGCTCTTGTGCTTTGGAGAGGTCTCGTCTGTGTTGTGAGACTTGCCTGCTTAGAGACATGCCCACGATTTTCAACACAGGTGGCTTTAAACCTGGTTATGGTTATGTTGTACAATTAGTAAATATGTGTGTATTTATGTGTGTCATTTAGTTTACCTTGCTCTGTGTTGGTTTATGTGACTGTTTATGTGACTGAAACATTTTATTTTGTAGATTATAAAAAGAATAATCAAAACGAGGCCGTGCCCTTAGGCTATAGGGATTTTACCATGGCAACGGCACAACAAATTCAAAAGAAATTGTTTCTCCATATGAATGCACCACTCATGCGTTTTTGCAAATTTACTAATTGCTTGTGCCTTTTTTTAATGAGTTTTGACGTCTACCAACTGTTTTACACAGGTATAGTGAGACTACATTTCACCTTTGCTTCTTTTTATAGAATGACCAATGGTAAGTATTATCTTTTTTTAAGTATACGTGTCCTGTGGACTGTTGTAAGGTGACTGGATATAATGTAATAAGCAATATAATTTGTGAACAGTATATGGACTACTCATGTGTCATGTATGGATTTGTATGTAGATTTTGTGGTCTCTTTGGGTCAGGATCTTGTGAATGTTTGTCCTAACACAAACAGCATGGTTTATGTGATGGAATTGCTTGAAATGTGTTGGAGGCTGTGATTTTACTGAAGAGAGTTCATGTCTCTCGTGTGCTGTGCCCTTGTGCTTTGGAGAGGTCTCTTCTGGGTTGTGAGACATGCCTGCTTAGAGACATGCCCACGATTTTCAACACAGGTGGCTTTAAACCTGGTTATGGTTATGTTGTACAATTAGTAAATATGTGTGTATTTATGTGTGTCATTTAGTTTACCTTGCTCTGTTTTGGTTTATGTGACTGAAACATTTTATTTTGTAGATTATAAAAAGAATAATCAAAACGAGGCCTTGCCCTTAGGCTATAGGGATTTTACCATGGCAATGGCACAACAAATTCAAAAGAAATTGTTTCTCCATATAAACGCGCCACTCACGCGTTTTTGCAAATTTACAAATTGCTTGTGCCTTTTTTAATGAGTTTTGACGTCTACCAACTGTTTTACACAGGTATAGTGAGACTACATTTCACCTTTGCTTCTTTTTATAGAATGACCAATGGTAAGTATTATCTTTTTTGAAGTATACATGTCCTGAGGACTGTTGTAAGGTGACTGGATATAATGTAATAAGCAATATAATTTGTGAACAGTATATGGACTACTCATGTGTCATGTATGGCTTTGTATGTAGATTTTGTGGTCTCTTTGGGTCAGGATCTTGTGAATGTTTGTCCTAACCCAAACAGTATGGTTTGTGTGATGGAATTGCTTGAAATATGTTGGAGGCTGTGATCTTGCTGAAGAGAGTTCATGTCTCTCGTGTGCTGTGCTCTTGTGCTTTGGAGAGGTCTCGTCTGTGTTGTGAGACATGCCTGCTTAGAGACATGCCCACGATTTTCAACACAGGTGGCTTTAAACCTGGTTATGGTTATGTTGTACAATTAGTAAATATGTGTGTATTTATGTGTGTCATTTAGTTTACCTTGCTCTGTGTTGGTTTATGTGACTGTTTATGTGACTGAAACATTTTATTTTGTAGATTATAAAAAGTACTAGAGATGTGCATTTCCTGAAGGAAATACATAGTGCTTGAAAAGAGATGCAAGTCTCTTTGTGTGTGTGTGTGTGTGTGTGTGTGTGTGTGTGTGTGTGTGTGTGTGTGTGTGCATGTAGTGTATATGGTGTATATGCTCCATCTGCCCCATCTACTCCATCTACTCCATCTGCTCTATCTGCCCCATTTGCCCCTCTGCTCCATCTGCCCCATACGGCCCTCTGCTCTATCTGCCCCATCTGCCCCTCTGCTCCATCTACCCCTCTGCTCCATCTGCCCCTTTTGCCCCATCTGCCCCTCTGCTCCATCTGCCCCTCTGCCCCATTTGCCTCTCACCCTCATCTGCCCCTCTGCTCCATCTGCTCTATCTGCCCCATTTGCCCCTCACCCTCATCTGCCCCTCTGCTCCATCTGCCTCTCTGCTCCATCTACCCCTCTGCTCCATCTGCCCCTCTGCTCCATCTGCCCCTCTGCTCCATCTACCCCTCTGCTCCATCTGCCCCTCTGCTCCATCTGCCCCTCTGCTCTAGCTGCCCCTCTGCTCCATCTGCCCCTCTGCTCCATCTGCCCATCTGCATGTATGTATGTGTGTGTGTGTGTGTGTGTGTGTGTGGTGTATATGTGTGTGTGACTGTGTGGAGTGGGTATGAGAGAGATGCATGTGTGTGTGCGTGCGTGTGTGGGGTAGGGGGAGAGACATTCAAAAATAACTGACACTCCATCTCTGCCACTCTGAGTGGAGAAGCCTTGTTTTATGTGATTTGCACCCTCCGAACAAACGGTCGTAGTTCGGGACCCATTTAACCTATCGCTTCACTGAAGAGATTGTGTGAGAGAGGACCCCTTGCTGATGATTTCGATATATTTTTGTGTGGTTTGACCCTAAATTGACTGATTTATGACAAGTTAAATATACACAAAAATCTCAACAAAGCTGATTCTGATTCTCATACATTTATATGGGGGCCAATGGGGTAGTTTTCTGTGTCTGGTGCCAAACAAATGCTCATAACTCTAAAAGGAATTGAATAAATGATGAGATATCTCGGCGTGCCAGAAAGGACAAGTTTCTCTCCCATTTAAAATTTAAATGGAGCTTCTAGGTCAAGGTGTAAGGATTTTACAGCAATTTATCCAAGAACGTTTTGAGCATTTTTTATGCCAGCTCACACTCTAACTGGCAGTGATGATTTGAAATTCTGAACATTCCACCATTCATTTTAATAGGGCCATTTTTCATTTTTAAACTCAATTCTATTAAAATCTATAACTCTAATCGACTCCAAAAATGGATAGCACACCACACAGAGCCAAGATCTTCAAAACGCAGTTCGAACGGAGTCTGTACGTTAAGCGGTTCAGGCCGCATTAATTGCAGAAATTTGGAGAAAAGGAATAACAATATAGGCCCTATAATAATCAAAACGAGGCCGTGCCCTTAGGCTATAGGGATTTTACCATGGCAACGGCACAACAAATTCAAAAGAAATTGTTTCTCCATATAAATGCACCACTCATGCGTTTTTGCAAATTTACTAATTGCTTGTGCCTTTTTTTATGAGTTTTGACGTCTACCAACTGTTTTACACAGGTATAGTGAGACTACATTTCACCTTTTCTTCTTTTTATAGAATGACCAATGGTAAGTATTATCTTTTTTGAAGTATACGTGTCCTGTGGACTGTTGTAAGGTGACTGGATATAATGTAATAAGCAATATAATTTGTGAACATTATATGGACTACTCATGTGTCATGTATGGCTTTGTATGTAGATTTTGTGGTCTCTTTGGGTCAGGATCTTGTGAATGTTTGTCCTAACACAAACAGCATGGTTTATGTGATGGAATTGCTTGAAATGTGTTGGAGGCTGTGATTTTACTGAAGAGAGTTCATGTCTCTCGTGTGCTGTGCCCTTGTGCTTTGGAGAGGTCTCGTCTGGGTTGTGAGACATGCCTGCTTAGAGACATGCCCACGATTTTCAACACAGGTGGCTTTAAACCTGGTTATGGTTATGTTGTACAATTAGTAAATATGTGTGTATTTATGTGTGTCATTTAGTTTACCTTGCTCTGTGTTGGTTTATGTGACTGTTTATGTGACTGAAACATTTTATTTTGTAGATTATAAAAAGAATAATCAAAACGAGGCCTTGCCCTTAGGCTATAGGGATTTTACCATGGCAACGGCACAACAAATTCAAAAGAAATTGTTTCTCCATATAAATGCACCACTCATGCGTTTTTGCAAATTTACTAATTGCTTGTGCCTTTTTTTATGAGTTTTGACGTCTACCAACTGTTTTACACAGGTATAGTGAGACTACATTTCACCTTTTCTTCTTTTTATAGAATGACCAATGGTAAGTATTATCTTTTTTGAAGTATACGTGTCCTGTGGACTGTTGTAAGGTGACTGGATATAATGTAATAAGCAATATAATTTGTGAACATTATATGGACTACTCATGTGTCATGTATGGCTTTGTATGTAGATTTTGTGGTCTCTTTGGGTCAGGATCTTGTGAATGTTTGTCCTAACACAAACAGCATGGTTTATGTGATGGAATTGCTTGAAATGTGTTGGAGGCTGTGATTTTACTGAAGAGAGTTCATGTCTCTCGTGTGCTGTGCCCTTGTGCTTTGGAGAGGTCTCGTCTGGGTTGTGAGACATGCCTGCTTAGAGACATGCCCACGATTTTCAACACAGGTGGCTTTAAACCTGGTTATGGTTATGTTGTACAATTAGTAAATATGTGTGTATTTATGTGTGTCATTTAGTTTACCTTGCTCTGTGTTGGTTTATGTGACTGTTTATGTGACTGAAACATTTTATTTTGTAGATTATAAAAAGAATAATCAAAACGAGGCCTTGCCCTTAGGCTATAGGGATTTTACCATGGCAATGGCACAACAAATTCAAAAGAAATTGTTTCTCCATATAAACGCGCCACTCACGCGTTTTTGCAAATTTACAAAATTGCTTGTGCCTTTTTTTATGAGTTTTGACGTCTACCAACTGTTTTGCACAGGTATAGTGAGACTACAATTCACCTTTGCTTCTTTTTATAGAATGACCAATGGTTAGTATTATCTTTTTTGAAGTATACGTGTCCTGTGGACTGTTGTAAGGTGACTGGATATAATGTAATAAGCAATATAATTTGTGAACAGTATATGGACTACTCATGTGTCATGTATGGATTTGTATGTAGATTTTGTGGTCTCTTTGGGTCAGGATCTTGTGAATGTTTGTCCTAACACAAACAGCATGGTTTATGTGATGGAATTGCTTGAAATGTGTTGGAGGCTGTGATTTTGCTGAAGAGAGTTCATGTCTCTCGTGTGCTGTGCCCTTGTGCTTTGGAGAGGTCTCGTCTGGGTTGTGAGACATGCCTGCTTAGAGACATGCCCACGATTTTCAACACAGGTGGCTTTAAACCTGGTTATGGTTATGTTGTACAATTAGTAAATATGTGTGTATTTATGTGTGTCATTTAGTTTACCTTGCTCTGTGTTGGTTTATGTGACTGTTTATGTGACTGAAACATTTTATTTTGTAGATTATAAAAAGAATAATCAAAACGAGGCCTTGCCCTTAGGCTATAGGGATTTTACCATGGCAACGGCACAACAAATTCAAAAGAAATTGTTTCTCCATATAAATGCACCACTCATGCGTTTTTGCAAATTTACTAATTGCTTGTGCCTTTTTTTATGAGTTTTGACGTCTACCAACTGTTTTACACAGGTATAGTGAGACTACATTTCACCTTTTCTTCTTTTTATAGAATGACCAATGGTAAGTATTATCTTTTTTGAAGTATACGTGTCCTGTGGACTGTTGTAAGGTGACTGGATATAATGTAATAAGCAATATAATTTGTGAACAGTATATGGACTACTCATGTGTCATGTATGGATTTGTATGTAGATTTTGTGGTCTCTTTGGGTCAGGATCTTGTGAATGTTTGTCCTAACACAAACAGCATGGTTTATGTGATGGAATTGCTTGAAATGTGTTGGAGGCTGTGATTTTACTGAAGAGAGTTCATGTCTCTCGTGTGCTGTGCCCTTGTGCTTTGGAGAGGTCTCTTCTGGGTTGTGAGACATGCCTGCTTAGAGACATGCCCACGATTTTCAACACAGGTGGCTTTAAACCTGGTTATGGTTATGTTGTACAATTAGTAAATATGTGTGTATTTATGTGTGTCATTTAGTTTACCTTGCTCTGTTTTGGTTTATGTGACTGAAACATTTTATTTTGTAGATTATAAAAAGAATAATCAAAACGAGGCCTTGCCCTTAGGCTATAGGGATTTTACCATGGCAATGGCACAACAAATTCAAAAGAAATTGTTTCTCCATATAAACGCGCCACTCACGCGTTTTTGCAAATTTACAAATTGCTTGTGCCTTTTTTAATGAGTTTTGACGTCTACCAACTGTTTTACACAGGTATAGTGAGACTACATTTCACCTTTGCTTCTTTTTATAGAATGACCAATGGTAAGTATTATCTTTTTTGAAGTATACATGTCCTGAGGACTGTTGTAAGGTGACTGGATATAATGTAATAAGCAATATAATTTGTGAACAGTATATGGACTACTCATGTGTCATGTATGGCTTTGTATGTAGATTTTGTGGTCTCTTTGGGTCAGGATCTTGTGAATGTTTGTCCTAACCCAAACAGTATGGTTTGTGTGATGGAATTGCTTGAAATATGTTGGAGGCTGTGATCTTGCTGAAGAGAGTTCATGTCTCTCGTGTGCTGTGCTCTTGTGCTTTGGAGAGGTCTCGTCTGTGTTGTGAGACATGCCTGCTTAGAGACATGCCCACGATTTTCAACACAGGTGGCTTTAAACCTGGTTATGGTTATGTTGTACAATTAGTAAATATGTGTGTATTTATGTGTGTCATTTAGTTTACCTTGCTCTGTGTTGGTTTATGTGACTGTTTATGTGACTGAAACATTTTATTTTGTAGATTATAAAAAGAACTAGAGATGTGCATTTCCTGAAGGAAATACATAGTGCTTGAAAAGAGATGCAAGTCTCTTTGTGTGTGTGTGTGTGTGTGTGTGTGTGTGTGTGTGTGTGTGTGTGTGTGTGTGTGCATGTAGTGTATATGGTGTATATGCTCCATCTGCCCCATCTACTCCATCTACTCCATCTGCTCTATCTGCCCCATTTGCCCCTCTGCTCCATCTGCCCCATACGGCCCTCTGCTCTATCTGCCCCATCTGCCCCTCTGCTCCATCTACCCCTCTGCTCCATCTGCCCCTTTTGCCCCATCTGCCCCTCTGCTCCATCTGCCCCTCTGCCCCATTTGCCTCTCACCCTCATCTGCCCCTCTGCTCCATCTGCTCTATCTGCCCCATTTGCCCCTCACCCTCATCTGCCCCTCTGCTCCATCTGCCTCTCTGCTCCATCTACCCCTCTGCTCCATCTGCCCCTCTGCTCCATCTGCCCCTCTGCTCCATCTACCCCTCTGCTCCATCTGCCCCTCTGCTCCATCTGCCCCTCTGCTCTAGCTGCCCCTCTGCTCCATCTGCCCCTCTGCTCCATCTGCCCATCTGCATGTATGTATGTGTGTGTGTGTGTGTGTGTGTGTGTGGTGTATATGTGTGTGTGACTGTGTGGAGTGGGTATGAGAGAGATGCATGTGTGTGTGCGTGCGTGTGTGGGGTAGGGGGAGAGACATTCAAAAATAACTGACACTCCATCTCTGCCACTCTGAGTGGAGAAGCCTTGTTTTATGTGATTTGCACCCTCCGAACAAACGGTCGTAGTTCGGGACCCATTTAACCTATCGCTTCACTGAAGAGATTGTGTGAGAGAGGACCCCTTGCTGATGATTTCGATATATTTTTGTGTGGTTTGACCCTAAATTGACTGATTTATGACAAGTTAAATATACACAAAAATCTCAACAAAGCTGATTCTGATTCTCATACATTTATATGGGGGCCAATGGGGTAGTTTTCTGTGTCTGGTGCCAAACAAATGCTCATAACTCTAAAAGGAATTGAATAAATGATGAGATATCTCGGCGTGCCAGAAAGGACAAGTTTCTCTCCCATTTAAAATTTAAATGGAGCTTCTAGGTCAAGGTGTAAGGATTTTACAGCAATTTATCCAAGAACGTTTTGAGCATTTTTTATGCCAGCTCACACTCTAACTGGCAGTGATGATTTGAAATTCTGAACATTCCACCATTCATTTTAATAGGGCCATTTTTCATTTTTAAACTCAATTCTATTAAAATCTATAACTCTAATCGACTCCAAAAATGGATAGCACACCACACAGAGCCAAGATCTTCAAAACGCAGTTCGAACGGAGTCTGTACGTTAAGCGGTTCAGGCCGCATTAATTGCAGAAATTTGGAGAAAAGGAATAACAATATAGGCCCTATAATAATCAAAACGAGGCCGTGCCCTTAGGCTATAGGGATTTTACCATGGCAACGGCACAACAAATTCAAAAGAAATTGTTTCTCCATATAAATGCACCACTCATGCGTTTTTGCAAATTTACTAATTGCTTGTGCCTTTTTTTATGAGTTTTGACGTCTACCAACTGTTTTACACAGGTATAGTGAGACTACATTTCACCTTTTCTTCTTTTTATAGAATGACCAATGGTAAGTATTATCTTTTTTGAAGTATACGTGTCCTGTGGACTGTTGTAAGGTGACTGGATATAATGTAATAAGCAATATAATTTGTGAACATTATATGGACTACTCATGTGTCATGTATGGCTTTGTATGTAGATTTTGTGGTCTCTTTGGGTCAGGATCTTGTGAATGTTTGTCCTAACACAAACAGCATGGTTTATGTGATGGAATTGCTTGAAATGTGTTGGAGGCTGTGATTTTACTGAAGAGAGTTCATGTCTCTCGTGTGCTGTGCCCTTGTGCTTTGGAGAGGTCTCGTCTGGGTTGTGAGACATGCCTGCTTAGAGACATGCCCACGATTTTCAACACAGGTGGCTTTAAACCTGGTTATGGTTATGTTGTACAATTAGTAAATATGTGTGTATTTATGTGTGTCATTTAGTTTACCTTGCTCTGTGTTGGTTTATGTGACTGTTTATGTGACTGAAACATTTTATTTTGTAGATTATAAAAAGAATAATCAAAACGAGGCCTTGCCCTTAGGCTATAGGGATTTTACCATGGCAACGGCACAACAAATTCAAAAGAAATTGTTTCTCCATATAAATGCACCACTCATGCGTTTTTGCAAATTTACTAATTGCTTGTGCCTTTTTTTATGAGTTTTGACGTCTACCAACTGTTTTACACAGGTATAGTGAGACTACATTTCACCTTTTCTTCTTTTTATAGAATGACCAATGGTAAGTATTATCTTTTTTGAAGTATACGTGTCCTGTGGACTGTTGTAAGGTGACTGGATATAATGTAATAAGCAATATAATTTGTGAACATTATATGGACTACTCATGTGTCATGTATGGCTTTGTATGTAGATTTTGTGGTCTCTTTGGGTCAGGATCTTGTGAATGTTTGTCCTAACACAAACAGCATGGTTTATGTGATGGAATTGCTTGAAATGTGTTGGAGGCTGTGATTTTACTGAAGAGAGTTCATGTCTCTCGTGTGCTGTGCCCTTGTGCTTTGGAGAGGTCTCGTCTGGGTTGTGAGACATGCCTGCTTAGAGACATGCCCACGATTTTCAACACAGGTGGCTTTAAACCTGGTTATGGTTATGTTGTACAATTAGTAAATATGTGTGTATTTATGTGTGTCATTTAGTTTACCTTGCTCTGTGTTGGTTTATGTGACTGTTTATGTGACTGAAACATTTTATTTTGTAGATTATAAAAAGAATAATCAAAACGAGGCCTTGCCCTTAGGCTATAGGGATTTTACCATGGCAATGGCACAACAAATTCAAAAGAAATTGTTTCTCCATATAAACGCGCCACTCACGCGTTTTTGCAAATTTACAAAATTGCTTGTGCCTTTTTTTATGAGTTTTGACGTCTACCAACTGTTTTGCACAGGTATAGTGAGACTACAATTCACCTTTGCTTCTTTTTATAGAATGACCAATGGTTAGTATTATCTTTTTTGAAGTATACGTGTCCTGTGGACTGTTGTAAGGTGACTGGATATAATGTAATAAGCAATAAAATTTGTGAACAGTATATGGACTACTCATGTGTTATGTATGGATTTGTATGTAGATTTTGTGGTCTCTTTGGGTCAGGATCTTGTGAATGTTTGTCCTAACACAAACAGCATGGTTTATGTGATGGAATTGCTTGAAATGTGTTGGAGGCTGTGATTTTGCTGAAGAGAGTTCATGTCTCTCGTGTGCTGTGCCCTTGTGCTTTGGAGAGGTCTCGTCTGGGTTGTGAGACATGCCTGCTTAGAGACATGCCCACGATTTTCAACACAGGTGGCTTTAAACCTGGTTATGGTTATGTTGTACAATTAGTAAATATGTGTGTATTTATGTGTGTCATTTAGTTTACCTTGCTCTGTGTTGGTTTATGTGACTGTTTATGTGACTGAAACATTTTATTTTGTAGATTATAAAAAGAATAATCAAAACGAGGCCTTGCCCTTAGGCTATAGGGATTTTACCATGGCAACGGCACAACAAATTCAAAAGAAATTGTTTCTCCATATAAATGCACCACTCATGCGTTTTTGCAAATTTACTAATTGCTTGTGCCTTTTTTTATGAGTTTTGACGTCTACCAACTGTTTTACACAGGTATAGTGAGACTACATTTCACCTTTTCTTCTTTTTATAGAATGACCAATGGTAAGTATTATCTTTTTTGAAGTATACGTGTCCTGTGGACTGTTGTAAGGTGACTGGATATAATGTAATAAGCAATAAAATTTGTGAACAGTATATGGACTACTCATGTGTCATGTATGGCTTTGTTTGTAGATTTTGTGGTCTCTTTGGGTCAGGATTTTGTGAATGTTTGTCCTAACACAAACAGCATGGTTTATGTGATGGAATTGCTTGAAATATGTTGGAGGCTGTGATTTTGCTGAAGAGAGTTCATGTCTCTCGTGTGTGCTGTGCCCTTGTGCTTTGGAGAGGTCTCGTCTGGGTTGTGAGACATGCCTGCTTAGAGACATGCCCACGATTTTCAACACAGGTGGCTTTAAACCTGGTTATGGTTATGTTGTACAATTAGTAAATATGTGTGTTTTTATGTGTGTCATTTAGTTTACCTTGCTCTGTGTTGGTTTATGTGACTGTTTATGTGACTGAAACATTTTATTTTGTAGATTATAAAAAGAACTAGAGATGTGCATTTCCTGAAGGAAATACATAGTGCTTGAAAAGAGATGCAAGTCTCTTTGTGTGTGTGTGTGTGTGTGTGTGTGTGTGTGTGTGTGTGTGTGTGTGTGTGTGTGTGTGTGTGTGTGCATGTAGTGTATATGGTGTATATGCTCCATCTGCCCCATCTACTCCATCTACTCCATCTGCTCTATCTGCCCCATTTGCCCCTCTGCTCCATCTGCCCCATACGGCCCTCTGCTCTATCTGCCCCATCTGCCCCTCTGCTCCATCTACCCCTCTGCTCCATCTGCCCCTTTTGCCCCATCTGCCCCTCTGCTCCATCTGCCCCTCTGCCCCATTTGCCTCTCACCCTCATCTGCCCCTCTGCTCCATCTGCTCTATCTGCCCCATTTGCCCCTCACCCTCATCTGCCCCTCTGCTCCATCTGCCTCTCTGCTCCATCTACCCCTCTGCTCCATCTGCCCCTCTGCTCCATCTGCCCCTCTGCTCCATCTACCCCTCTGCTCCATCTGCCCCTCTGCTCCATCTGCCCCTCTGCTCTAGCTGCCCCTCTGCTCCATCTGCCCCTCTGCTCCATCTGCCCATCTGCATGTATGTATGTGTGTGTGTGTGTGTGTGTGTGTGTGGTGTATATGTGTGTGTGACTGTGTGGAGTGGGTATGAGAGAGATGCATGTGTGTGTGCGTGCGTGTGTGGGGTAGGGGGAGAGACATTCAAAAATAACTGACACTCCATCTCTGCCACTCTGAGTGGAGAAGCCTTGTTTTATGTGATTTGCACCCTCCGAACAAACGGTCGTAGTTCGGGACCCATTTAACCTATCGCTTCACTGAAGAGATTGTGTGAGAGAGGACCCCTTGCTGATGATTTCGATATATTTTTGTGTGGTTTGACCCTAAATTGACTGATTTATGACAAGTTAAATATACACAAAAATCTCAACAAAGCTGATTCTGATTCTCATACATTTATATGGGGGCCAATGGGGTAGTTTTCTGTGTCTGGTGCCAAACAAATGCTCATAACTCTAAAAGGAATTGAATAAATGATGAGATATCTCGGCGTGCCAGAAAGGACAAGTTTCTCTCCCATTTAAAATTTAAATGGAGCTTCTAGGTCAAGGTGTAAGGATTTTACAGCAATTTATCCAAGAACGTTTTGAGCATTTTTTATGCCAGCTCACACTCTAACTGGCAGTGATGATTTGAAATTCTGAACATTCCACCATTCATTTTAATAGGGCCATTTTTCATTTTTAAACTCAATTCTATTAAAATCTATAACTCTAATCGACTCCAAAAATGGATAGCACACCACACAGAGCCAAGATCTTCAAAACGCAGTTCGAACGGAGTCTGTACGTTAAGCGGTTCAGGCCGCATTAATTGCAGAAATTTGGAGAAAAGGAATAACAATATAGGCCCTATAATAATCAAAACGAGGCCGTGCCCTTAGGCTATAGGGATTTTACCATGGCAACGGCACAACAAATTCAAAAGAAATTGTTTCTCCATATAAATGCACCACTCATGCGTTTTTGCAAATTTACTAATTGCTTGTGCCTTTTTTTATGAGTTTTGACGTCTACCAACTGTTTTACACAGGTATAGTGAGACTACATTTCACCTTTTCTTCTTTTTATAGAATGACCAATGGTAAGTATTATCTTTTTTGAAGTATACGTGTCCTGTGGACTGTTGTAAGGTGACTGGATATAATGTAATAAGCAATATAATTTGTGAACATTATATGGACTACTCATGTGTCATGTATGGCTTTGTATGTAGATTTTGTGGTCTCTTTGGGTCAGGATCTTGTGAATGTTTGTCCTAACACAAACAGCATGGTTTATGTGATGGAATTGCTTGAAATGTGTTGGAGGCTGTGATTTTACTGAAGAGAGTTCATGTCTCTCGTGTGCTGTGCCCTTGTGCTTTGGAGAGGTTTCGTCTGGGTTGTGAGACATGCCTGCTTAGAGACATGCCCACGATTTTCAACACAGGTGGCTTTAAACCTGGTTATGGTTATGTTGTACAATTAGTAAATATGTGTGTATTTATGTGTGTCATTTAGTTTACCTTGCTCTGTGTTGGTTTATGTGACTGTTTATGTGACTGAAACATTTTATTTTGTAGATTATAAAAAGAATAATCAAAACGAGGCCTTGCCCTTAGGCTATAGGGATTTTACCATGGCAATGGCACAACAAATTCAAAAGAAATTGTTTCTCCATATAAACGCGCCACTCACGCGTTTTTGCAAATTTACAAAATTGCTTGTGCCTTTTTTTATGAGTTTTGACGTCTACCAACTGTTTTGCACAGGTATAGTGAGACTACAATTCACCTTTGCTTCTTTTTATAGAATGACCAATGGTTAGTATTATCTTTTTTGAAGTATACGTGTCCTGTGGACTGTTGTAAGGTGACTGGATATAATGTAATAAGCAATAAAATTTGTGAACAGTATATGGACTACTCATGTGTCATGTATGGATTTGTATGTAGATTTTGTGGTCTCTTTGGGTCAGGATCTTGTGAATGTTTGTCCTAACACAAACAGCATGGTTTATGTGATGGAATTGCTTGAAATGTGTTGGAGGCTGTGATTTTGCTGAAGAGAGTTCATGTCTCTCGTGTGCTGTGCCCTTGTGCTTTGGAGAGGTCTCGTCTGGGTTGTGAGACATGCCTGCTTAGAGACATGCCCACGATTTTCAACACAGGTGGCTTTAAACCTGGTTATGGTTATGTTGTACAATTAGTAAATATGTGTGTATTTATGTGTGTCATTTAGTTTACCTTGCTCTGTTTTGGTTTATGTGACTGAAACATTTTATTTTGTAGATTATAAAAAGAATAATCAAAACGAGGCCTTGCCCTTAGGCTATAGGGATTTTACCATGGCAATGGCACAACAAATTCAAAAGAAATTGTTTCTCCATATAAACGCGCCACTCACGCGTTTTTGCAAATTTACAAATTGCTTGTGCCTTTTTTAATGAGTTTTGACGTCTACCAACTGTTTTACACAGGTATAGTGAGACTACATTTCACCTTTGCTTCTTTTTATAGAATGACCAATGGTAAGTATTATCTTTTTTGAAGTATACGTGTCCTGTGGACTGTTGTAAGGTGACTGGATATAATGTAATAAGCAATAAAATTTGTGAACAGTATATGGACTACTCATGTGTCATGTATGGATTTGTATGTAGATTTTGTGGTCTCTTTGGGTCAGGATCTTGTGAATGTTTGTCCTAACACAAACAGCATGGTTTATGTGATGGAATTGCTTGAAATGTGTTGGAGGCTGTGATTTTGCTGAAGAGAGTTCATGTCTCTCGTGTGCTGTGCCCTTGTGCTTTGGAGAGGTCTCGTCTGGGTTGTGAGACATGCCTGCTTAGAGACATGCCCACGATTTTCAACACAGGTGGCTTTAAACCTGGTTATGGTTATGTTGTACAATTAGTAAATATGTGTGTATTTATGTGTGTCATTTAGTTTACCTTGCTCTGTGTTAGTTTATGTGACTGTTTATGTGACTGAAACATTTTATTTTGTAGATTATAAAAAGAATAATCAAAACGAGGCCTTGCCCTTAGGCTATAGGGATTTTACCATGGCAACGGCACAACAAATTCAAAAGAAATTGTTTCTCCATATAAATGCACCACTCATGCGTTTTTGCAAATTTACTAATTGCTTGTGCCTTTTTTTATGAGTTTTGACGTCTACCAACTGTTTTACACAGGTATAGTGAGACTACATTTCACCTTTTCTTCTTTTTATAGAATGACCAATGGTAAGTATTATCTTTTTTGAAGTATACGTGTCCTGTGGACTGTTGTAAGGTGACTGGATATAATGTAATAAGCAATATAATTTGTGAACATTATATGGACTACTCATGTGTCATGTATGGCTTTGTATGTAGATTTTGTGGTCTCTTTGGGTCAGGATCTTGTGAATGTTTGTCCTAACACAAACAGCATGGTTTATGTGATGGAATTGCTTGAAATGTGTTGGAGGCTGTGATTTTACTGAAGAGAGTTCATGTCTCTCGTGTGCTGTGCCCTTGTGCTTTGGAGAGGTCTCGTCTGGGTTGTGAGACATGCCTGCTTAGAGACATGCCCACGATTTTCAACACAGGTGGCTTTAAACCTGGTTATGGTTATGTTGTACAATTAGTAAATATGTGTGTATTTATGTGTGTCATTTAGTTTACCTTGCTCTGTGTTGGTTTATGTGACTGTTTATGTGACTGAAACATTTTATTTTGTAGATTATAAAAAGAATAATCAAAACGAGGCCTTGCCCTTAGGCTATAGGGATTTTACCATGGCAATGGCACAACAAATTCAAAAGAAATTGTTTCTCCATATAAACGCGCCACTCACGCGTTTTTGCAAATTTACAAAATTGCTTGTGCCTTTTTTTATGAGTTTTGACGTCTACCAACTGTTTTGCACAGGTATAGTGAGACTACAATTCACCTTTGCTTCTTTTTATAGAATGACCAATGGTTAGTATTATCTTTTTTGAAGTATACGTGTCCTGTGGACTGTTGTAAGGTGACTGGATATAATGTAATAAGCAATATAATTTGTGAACAGTATATGGACTACTCATGTGTCATGTATGGATTTGTATGTAGATTTTGTGGTCTCTTTGGGTCAGGATCTTGTGAATGTTTGTCCTAACACAAACAGCATGGTTTATGTGATGGAATTGCTTGAAATGTGTTGGAGGCTGTGATTTTGCTGAAGAGAGTTCATGTCTCTCGTGTGCTGTGCCCTTGTGCTTTGGAGAGGTCTCGTCTGGGTTGTGAGACATGCCTGCTTAGAGACATGCCCACGATTTTCAACACAGGTGGCTTTAAACCTGGTTATGGTTATGTTGTACAATTAGTAAATATGTGTGTATTTATGTGTGTCATTTAGTTTACCTTGCTCTGTTTTGGTTTATGTGACTGAAACATTTTATTTTGTAGATTATAAAAAGAATAATCAAAACGAGGCCTTGCCCTTAGGCTATAGGGATTTTACCATGGCAATGGCACAACAAATTCAAAAGAAATTGTTTCTCCATATAAACGCGCCACTCACGCGTTTTTGCAAATTTACAAATTGCTTGTGCCTTTTTTAATGAGTTTTGACGTCTACCAACTGTTTTACACAGGTATAGTGAGACTACATTTCACCTTTGCTTCTTTTTATAGAATGACCAATGGTAAGTATTATCTTTTTTGAAGTATACGTGTCCTGTGGACTGTTGTAAGGTGACTGGATATAATGTAATAAGCAATAAAATTTGTGAACAGTATATGGACTACTCATGTGTCATGTATGGATTTGTATGTAGATTTTGTGGTCTCTTTGGGTCAGGATCTTGTGAATGTTTGTCCTAACACAAACAGCATGGTTTATGTGATGGAATTGCTTGAAATGTGTTGGAGGCTGTGATTTTGCTGAAGAGAGTTCATGTCTCTCGTGTGCTGTGCCCTTGTGCTTTGGAGAGGTCTCGTCTGGGTTGTGAGACATGCCTGCTTAGAGACATGCCCACGATTTTCAACACTGGTGGCTTTAAACCTGGTTATGGTTATGTTGTACAATTAGTAAATATGTGTGTATTTATGTGTGTCATTTAGTTTACCTTGCTCTGTGTTAGTTTATGTGACTGTTTATGTGACTGAAACATTTTATTTTGTAGATTATAAAAAGAATAATCAAAACGAGGCCTTGCCCTTAGGCTATAGGGATTTTACCATGGCAACGGCACAACAAATTCAAAAGAAATTGTTTCTCCATATAAACGCGCTACTCACGCGTTTTTGCAAATTTACAAAATTGCTTGTGCCTTTTTTTATGAGTTTTGACGTCTACCAACTGTTTTACACAGGTATAGTGAGACTACATTTCACCTTTGCTTCTTTTTATAGAATGACCAATGGAAAGTATTATCTTTTTTGAAGTATACGTGTCCTGTGGACTGTTGTAAGGTGACTGGATATAATGTAATAAGCAATAAAATTTGTGAACAGTATATGGACTACTCATGTGTCATGTATGGCTTTGTATGTAGATTTTGTGGTCTCTTTGGGTCAGGATTTTGTGAATGTTTGTCCTAACACAAACAGCATGGTTTATGTGATGGAATTGCTTGAAATGTGTTGGAGGCTGTGATTTTGCTGAAGAGAGTTCATGTCTCTCGTGTGCTGTGCCCTTGTGCTTTGGAGAGGTCTCGTCTGGGTTGACTGGATATAATGTAATAAGTAATATAATTTGTGAACAGTATATGGACTACTCATGTGTCATGAGGGCAGTCATGGCCTAGTGGTTAGGGAACTGGTCTTGTGATCGGAGGGTCGTGGGTTCGATTCCCAGACCTGAGGCCATGACTGAGGTGCCCCTGAGCAAGGCCCTTAACCCTCAGTTGCTCACTTGTATAAAAATGAGATAAAAATGTAAGTCGCTCTGGATAAGGGCGTCTGCCAAATGCCGTGAATGTAAATGTAAATGTATAGCTTTGTATGTAGATTTTGTGGTCTCTTTGGGTCAGGATTTTGTGAATGTTTGTCCTAACCCAATCAGCATGGTTTATGTGATGGAATTGCTTGAAATATGTTGGAGGCTGTGATTTTGCTGAAGAGAGTTCATGTCTCTCGTGTGTGCTGTGCTCTTGTGCTTTGGAGAGGTCTCGTCTGTGTTGTGAGACATGCCTGCTTAGAGACATGCCCACGATTTTCAACACAGGTGGCTTTAAACCTGGTTATGGTTATGTTGTACAATTAGTAAATATGTGTGTATTTATGTGTGTCATTTAGTTTACCTTGCTCTGTGTTGGTTTATGTGACTGTTTATGTGACTGAAACATTTTATTTTGTAGATTATAAAAAGAATAATCAAAACGAGGCCTTGCCCTTAGGCTATAGGGATTTTACCATGGCAATGGCACAACAAATTCAAAAGAAATTGTTTCTCCATATAAACGCGCCACTCACGCGTTTTTGCAAATTTACAAAATTGCTTGTGCCTTTTTTTATGAGTTTTGACGTCTACCAACTGTTTTACACAGGTATAGTGAGACTACATTTCACCTTTGCTTCTTTTTATAGAATGACCAATGGTAAGTATTATCTTTTTTGAAGTATACGTGTCCTGTGGACTGTTGTAAGGTGACTGGATATAACGTAATAAGCAATAAAATTTGTGAACAGTATATGGACTACTCATGTGTCATGTATGGATTTGTATGTAGATTTTGTGGTCTCTTTGGGTCAGGATTTTGTGAATGTTTGTCCTAACCCAATCAGCATGGTTTATGTGATGGAATTGCTTGAAATGTGTTGGAGGCTGTGATTTTGCTGAAGAGAGTTCATGTCTCTCGTGTGCTGTGCCCTTGTGCTTTGGAGAGGTCTCGTCTGGGTTGACTGGATATAATGTAATAAGTAATATAATTTGTGAACAGTATATGGACTACTCATGTGTCATGAGGGCAGTCATGGCCTAGTGGTTAGGGAACTGGTCTTGTGACCGGAGGGTCGTGGGTTCGATTCCCAGACCTGAGGCCATGACTGAGGTGCCCCTGAGCAAGGCCCTTAACCCTCAATTGCTCACTTGTATAAAAATGAGATAAAAATGTAAGTCGCTCTGGATAAGGGCGTCTGCCAAATGCCGTAAATGTATAGCTTTGTGTGTAGATTTTGTGGTCTCTTTGGGTCAGGATTTTGTGAATGTTTGTCCTAACCCAATCAGCATGGTTTATGTGATGGAATTGCTTGAAATATGTTGGAGGCTGTGATTTTGCTGAAGAGAGTTCATGTCTCTCGTGTGTGCTGTGCTCTTGTGCTTTGGAGAGGTCTCGTCTGTGTTGTGAGACATGCCTGCTTAGAGACATGCCCACGATTTTCAACACAGGTGGCTTTAAACCTGGTTATGGTTATGTTGTACAATTAGTAAATATGTGTGTATTTATGTGTGTCATTTAGTTTACCTTGCTCTGTGTTGGTTTATGTGACTGTTTATGTGACTGAAACATTTTATTTTGTAGATTATAAAAAGAATAATCAAAACGAGGCCTTGCCCTTAGGCTATAGGGATTTTACCATGGCAATGGCACAACAAATTCAAAAGAAATTGTTTCTCCATATAAACGCGCCACTCACGCGTTTTTGCAAATTTACAAAATTGCTTGTGCCTTTTTTTATGAGTTTTGACGTCTACCAACTGTTTTACACAGGTATAGTGAGACTACATTTCACCTTTGCTTCTTTTTATAGAATGACCAATGGAAAGTATTATCTTTTTTGAAGTATACGTGTCCTGTGGACTGTTGTAAGGTGACTGGATATAATGTAATAAGCAATAAAATTTGTGAACAGTATATGGACTACTCATGTGTCATGTATGGCTTTGTATGTAGATTTTGTGGTCTCTTTGGGTCAGGATTTTGTGAATGTTTGTCCTAACACAAACAGCATGGTTTATGTGATGGAATTGCTTGAAATGTGTTGGAGGCTGTGATTTTGCTGAAGAGAGTTCATGTCTCTCGTGTGCTGTGCCCTTGTGCTTTGGAGAGGTCTCGTCTGGGTTGACTGGATATAATGTAATAAGTAATATAATTTGTGAACAGTATATGGACTACTCATGTGTCATGAGGGCAGTCATGGCCTAGTGGTTAGGGAACTGGTCTTGTGATCGGAGGGTCGTGGGTTCGATTCCCAGACCTGAGGCCATGACTGAGGTGCCCCTGAGCAAGGCCCTTAACCCTCAATTGCTCACTTGTATAAAAATGAGATAAAAATGTAAGTCGCTCTGGATAAGGGCGTCTGCCAAATGCCGTGAATGTAAATGTAAATGTATAGCTTTGTATGTAGATTTTGTGGTCTCTTTGGGTCAGGATTTTGTGAATGTTTGTCCTAACCCAATCAGCATGGTTTATGTGATGGAATTGCTTGAAATATGTTGGAGGCTGTGATTTTGCTGAAGAGAGTTCATGTCTCTCGTGTGTGCTGTGCTCTTGTGCTTTGGAGAGGTCTCGTCTGTGTTGTGAGACATGCCTGCTTAGAGACATGCCCACGATTTTCAACACAGGTGGCTTTAAACCTGGTTATGGTTATGTTGTACAATTAGTAAATATGTGTGTATTTATGTGTGTCATTTAGTTTACCTTGCTCTGTGTTGGTTTATGTGACTGTTTATGTGACTGAAACATTTTATTTTGTAGATTATAAAAAGAATAATCAAAACGAGGCCTTGCCCTTAGGCTATAGGGATTTTACCATGGCAATGGCACAACAAATTCAAAAGAAATTGTTTCTCCATATAAACGCGCCACTCACGCGTTTTTGCAAATTTACAAAATTGCTTGTGCCTTTTTTTATGAGTTTTGACGTCTACCAACTGTTTTACACAGGTATAGTGAGACTACATTTCACCTTTGCTTCTTTTTATAGAATGACCAATGGTAAGTATTATCTTTTTTGAAGTATACGTGTCCTGTGGACTGTTGTAAGGTGACTGGATATAACGTAATAAGCAATAAAATTTGTGAACAGTATATGGACTACTCATGTGTCATGTATGGATTTGTATGTAGATTTTGTGGTCTCTTTGGGTCAGGATTTTGTGAATGTTTGTCCTAACCCAATCAGCATGGTTTATGTGATGGAATTGCTTGAAATGTGTTGGAGGCTGTGATTTTGCTGAAGAGAGTTCATGTCTCTCGTGTGCTGTGCCCTTGTGCTTTGGAGAGGTCTCGTCTGGGTTGACTGGATATAATGTAATAAGTAATATAATTTGTGAACAGTATATGGACTACTCATGTGTCATGAGGGCAGTCATGGCCTAGTGGTTAGGGAACTGGTCTTGTGACCGGAGGGTCGTGGGTTCGATTCCCAGACCTGAGGCCATGACTGAGGTGCCCCTGAGCAAGGCCCTTAACCCTCAATTGCTCACTTGTATAAAAATGAGATAAAAATGTAAGTCGCTCTGGATAAGGGCGTCTGCCAAATGCCGTAAATGTATAGCTTTGTATGTAGATTTTGTGGTCTCTTTGGGTCAGGATTTTGTGAATGTTTGTCCTAACCCAATCAGCATGGTTTATGTGATGGAATTGCTTGAAATATGTTGGAGGCTGTGATTTTGCTGAAGAGAGTTCATGTCTCTCGTGTGTGCTGTGCTCTTGTGCTTTGGAGAGGTCTCGTCTGTGTTGTGAGACATGCCTGCTTAGAGACATGCCCACGATTTTCAACACAGGTGGCTTTAAACCTGGTTATGGTTATGTTGTACAATTAGTAAATATGTGTGTATTTATGTGTGTCATTTAGTTTACCTTGCTCTGTGTTGGTTTATGTGACTGTTTATGTGACTGAAACATTTTATTTTGTAGATTATAAAAAGAATAATCAAAACGAGGCCTTGCCCTTAGGCTATAGGGATTTTACCATGGCAATGGCACAACAAATTCAAAAGAAATTGTTTCTCCATATAAACGCGCCACTCACGCGTTTTTGCAAATTTACAAAATTGCTTGTGCCTTTTTTTATGAGTTTTGACGTCTACCAACTGTTTTACACAGGTATAGTGAGACTACATTTCACCTTTGCTTCTTTTTATAGAATGACCAATGGTAAGTATTATCTTTTTTGAAGTATACGTGTCCTGTGGACTGTTGTAAGGTGACTGGATATAACGTAATAAGCAATAAAATTTGTGAACAGTATATGGACTACTCATGTGTCATGTATGGATTTGTATGTAGATTTTGTGGTCTCTTTGGGTCAGGATTTTGTGAATGTTTGTCCTAACCCAATCAGCATGGTTTATGTGATGGAATTGCTTGAAATGTGTTGGAGGCTGTGATTTTGCTGAAGAGAGTTCATGTCTCTCGTGTGCTGTGCCCTTGTGCTTTGGAGAGGTCTCGTCTGGGTTGACTGGATATAATGTAATAAGTAATATAATTTGTGAACAGTATATGGACTACTCATGTGTCATGAGGGCAGTCATGGCCTACTGGTTAGGGAACTGGTCTTGTGACCGGAGGGTCGTGGGTTCGATTCCCAGACCTGAGGCCATGACTGAGGTGCCCCTGAGCAAGGCCCTTAACCCTCAATTGCTCACTTGTATAAAAATGAGATAAAAATGTAAGTCGCTCTGGATAAGGGCGTCTGCCAAATGCTGTAAATGTATAGCTTTGTATGTAGATTTTGTGGTCTCTTTGGGTCAGGATTTTGTGAATGTTTGTCCTAACCCAATCAGCATGGTTTATGTGATGGAATTGCTTGAAATATGTTGGAGGCTGTGATTTTGCTGAAGAGAGTTCATGTCTCTCGTGTGTGCTGTGCTCTTGTGCTTTGGAGAGGTCTCGTCTGTGTTGTGAGACATGCCTGCTTAGAGACATGCCCACGATTTTCAACACAGGTGGCTTTAAACCTGGTTATGGTTATGTTGTACAATTAGTAAATATGTGTGTATTTATGTGTGTCATTTAGTTTACCTTGCTCTGTGTTGGTTTATGTGACTGTTTATGTGACTGAAACATTTTATTTTGTAGATTATAAAAAGAATAATCAAAACGAGGCCTTGCCCTTAGGCTATAGGGATTTTACCATGGCAATGGCACAACAAATTCAAAAGAAATTGTTTCTCCATATAAACGCGCCACTCACGCGTTTTTGCAAATTTACAAAATTGCTTGTGCCTTTTTTTATGAGTTTTGACGTCTACCAACTGTTTTACACAGGTATAGTGAGACTACATTTCACCTTTGCTTCTTTTTATAGAATGACCAATGGTAAGTATTATCTTTTTTGAAGTATACGTGTCCTGTGGACTGTTGTAAGGTGACTGGATATAATGTAATAAGCAATAAAATTTGTGAACAGTATATGGACTACTCGTGTCATGTATGGATTTGTATGTAGATTTTGTGGTCTCTTTGGGTCAGGATTTTGTGAATGTTTGTCCTAACCCAATCAGCATGGTTTATGTGATGGAATTGCTTGAAATGTGTTGGAGGCTGTGATTTTGCTGAAGAGAGTTCATGTCTCTCGTGTGCTGTGCCCTTGTGCTTTGGAGAGGTCTCGTCTGGGTTGTGAGACATGCCTGCTTAGAGACATGCCCACGATTTTCAACACAGGTGGCTTTAAACCTGGTTATGGTTATGTTGTACAAATAGTAAATATGTGTGTATTTATGTGTGTCATTTAGTTTACCTTGCTCTGTGTTGGTTTATGTGACTGAAACATTTTATTTTGTAGATTATAAAAAGAATAATCAAAACGAGGCCGTGCCCTTAGGCTATAGGGATTTTACCATGGCAACGGCACAAGAAATTCAAAAGAAATTGTTTCTCCATATAAACGCGCCACTCACGCGTTTTTGCAAATTTACAAATTTCTTGTGCCTTTTTAATGAGTTTTGACGTCTGCCAACTGTTTTACACAGGTATAGTGAGACAACATTTCACCTTTGCTTCTTTTTATAGAATGACCAATGGTAAGTATTATCTTTTTTGAAGTATACATGTCCTGAGGACTGTTGTAAGGTGACTGGATATAATGTAATAAGCAATATAATTTGTGAACAGTATATGGACTACTCATGTGTCATGTATGGCTTTGTATGTAGATTTTGTGGTCTCTTTGGGTCAGGATCTTGTGAATGTTTGTCCTAACCCAAACAGTATGGTTTGTGTGATGGAATTGCTTGAAATATGTTGGAGGCTGTGATCTTGCTGAAGAGAGTTCATGTCTCTCGTGTGCTGTGCCCTTGTGCTTTGGAGAGGTCTCGTCTGTGTTGTGAGACATGCCTGCTTAGAGACATGCCCACGATTTTCAACACAGGTGGCTTTAAACCTGGTTATGGTTATGTTGTACAATTAGTAAATATGTGTGTATTTATGTGTGTCATTTAGTTTACCTTGCTCTGTGTCTGTTTATGTGACTGTTTATGTGACTGAAATATTTTATTTTGTAGATTATAAAAAGAATAATCAAAACGAGGCCTTGCCCTTAGGCTATAGGGATTTTACCATGGCAATGGCACAACAAATTCAAAAGAAATTGTTTCTCCATATAAACGGGCCACTCACGCGTTTTTGCAAATTTACAAATTGCTTGTGCCTTTTTTTATGAGTTTTGACGTCTACCAACTGTTTTACACAGGTATAGTGAGACTCAGGGGCGAGGCTAGGGTATTTTTAGTGGTGCTAGAGCACCACCGTGAGGTTGCTCAGCACCCCCTGGCTCAACACATTTTTTAAATATTATATTATGAAAAAAACTTGCTCTGCACCTGTGCAATACTTTGGTATTGTGCCTCTGTGAGCACTGGGGGCTGGGCACCCCTAAAGACCAGATCCTAAAATCGCCCCTGGTGAGACTACATTTCACCTTTGCTTCTTTTTATAGAATGACCAATGGTAAGTATTATCTTTTTTGAAGTATACGTGTCCTGTGGACTGTTGTAAGGTGACTGGATATAATGTAATAAGCAATAAAATTTGTGAACAGTATATGGACTACTCATGTGTCATGTATGGATTTGTATGTAGATTTTGTGGTCTCTTTGGGTCAGGATCTTGTGAATGTTTGTCCTAACACAAACAGCATGGTTTATGTGATGGAATTGCTTGAAATGTGTTGGAGGCTGTGATTTTGCTGAAGAGAGTTCATGTCTCTCGTGTGCTGTGCCCTTGTGCTTTGGAGAGGTCTCGTCTGGGTTGTGAGACATGCCTGCTTAGAGACATGCCCACGATTTTCAACACAGGTGGCTTTAAACCTGGTTATGGTTATGTTGTACAATTAGTAAATATGTGTGTATTTATGTGTGTCATTTAGTTTACCTTGCTCTGTGTTAGTTTATGTGACTGTTTATGTGACTGAAACATTTTATTTTGTAGATTATAAAAAGAATAATCAAAACGAGGCCTTGCCCTTAGGCTATAGGGATTTTACCATGGCAACGGCACAACAAATTCAAAAGAAATTGTTTCTCCATATAAATGCACCACTCATGCGTTTTTGCAAATTTACTAATTGCTTGTGCCTTTTTTTATGAGTTTTGACGTCTACCAACTGTTTTACACAGGTATAGTGAGACTACATTTCACCTTTTCTTCTTTTTATAGAATGACCAATGGTAAGTATTATCTTTTTTGAAGTATACGTGTCCTGTGGACTGTTGTAAGGTGACTGGATATAATGTAATAAGCAATATAATTTGTGAACATTATATGGACTACTCATGTGTCATGTATGGCTTTGTATGTAGATTTTGTGGTCTCTTTGGGTCAGGATCTTGTGAATGTTTGTCCTAACACAAACAGCATGGTTTATGTGATGGAATTGCTTGAAATGTGTTGGAGGCTGTGATTTTGCTGAAGAGAGTTCATGTCTCTCGTGTGCTGTGCCCTTGTGCTTTGGAGAGGTCTCGTCTGGGTTGACTGGATATAATGTAATAAGTAATATAATTTGTGAACAGTATATGGACTACTCATGTGTCATGAGGGCAGTCATGGCCTAGTGGTTAGGGAACTGGTCTTGTGATCGGAGGGTCGTGGGTTCGATTCCCAGACCTGAGGCCATGACTGAGGTGCCCCTGAGCAAGGCCCTTAACCCTCAATTGCTCACTTGTATAAAAATGAGATAAAAATGTAAGTCGCTCTGGATAAGGGCGTCTGCCAAATGCCGTGAATGTAAATGTAAATGTATAGCTTTGTATGTAGATTTTGTGGTCTCTTTGGGTCAGGATTTTGTGAATGTTTGTCCTAACCCAATCAGCATGGTTTATGTGATGGAATTGCTTGAAATATGTTGGAGGCTGTGATTTTGCTGAAGAGAGTTCATGTCTCTCGTGTGTGCTGTGCTCTTGTGCTTTGGAGAGGTCTCGTCTGTGTTGTGAGACATGCCTGCTTAGAGACATGCCCACGATTTTCAACACAGGTGGCTTTAAACCTGGTTATGGTTATGTTGTACAATTAGTAAATATGTGTGTATTTATGTGTGTCATTTAGTTTACCTTGCTCTGTGTTGGTTTATGTGACTGTTTATGTGACTGAAACATTTTATTTTGTAGATTATAAAAAGAATAATCAAAACGAGGCCTTGCCCTTAGGCTATAGGGATTTTACCATGGCAATGGCACAACAAATTCAAAAGAAATTGTTTCTCCATATAAACGCGCCACTCACGCGTTTTTGCAAATTTACAAAATTGCTTGTGCCTTTTTTTATGAGTTTTGACGTCTACCAACTGTTTTACACAGGTATAGTGAGACTACATTTCACCTTTGCTTCTTTTTATAGAATGACCAATGGTAAGTATTATCTTTTTTGAAGTATACGTGTCCTGTGGACTGTTGTAAGGTGACTGGATATAACGTAATAAGCAATAAAATTTGTGAACAGTATATGGACTACTCATGTGTCATGTATGGATTTGTATGTAGATTTTGTGGTCTCTTTGGGTCAGGATTTTGTGAATGTTTGTCCTAACCCAATCAGCATGGTTTATGTGATGGAATTGCTTGAAATGTGTTGGAGGCTGTGATTTTGCTGAAGAGAGTTCATGTCTCTCGTGTGCTGTGCCCTTGTGCTTTGGAGAGGTCTCGTCTGGGTTGACTGGATATAATGTAATAAGTAATATAATTTGTGAACAGTATATGGACTACTCATGTGTCATGAGGGCAGTCATGGCCTAGTGGTTAGGGAACTGGTCTTGTGACCGGAGGGTCGTGGGTTCGATTCCCAGACCTGAGGCCATGACTGAGGTGCCCCTGAGCAAGGCCCTTAACCCTCAATTGCTCACTTGTATAAAAATGAGATAAAAATGTAAGTCGCTCTGGATAAGGGCGTCTGCCAAATGCCGTAAATGTATAGCTTTGTGTGTAGATTTTGTGGTCTCTTTGGGTCAGGATTTTGTGAATGTTTGTCCTAACCCAATCAGCATGGTTTATGTGATGGAATTGCTTGAAATATGTTGGAGGCTGTGATTTTGCTGAAGAGAGTTCATGTCTCTCGTGTGTGCTGTGCTCTTGTGCTTTGGAGAGGTCTCGTCTGTGTTGTGAGACATGCCTGCTTAGAGACATGCCCACGATTTTCAACACAGGTGGCTTTAAACCTGGTTATGGTTATGTTGTACAATTAGTAAATATGTGTGTATTTATGTGTGTCATTTAGTTTACCTTGCTCTGTGTTGGTTTATGTGACTGTTTATGTGACTGAAACATTTTATTTTGTAGATTATAAAAAGAATAATCAAAACGAGGCCTTGCCCTTAGGCTATAGGGATTTTACCATGGCAATGGCACAACAAATTCAAAAGAAATTGTTTCTCCATATAAACGCGCCACTCACGCGTTTTTGCAAATTTACAAAATTGCTTGTGCCTTTTTTTATGAGTTTTGACGTCTACCAACTGTTTTACACAGGTATAGTGAGACTACATTTCACCTTTGCTTCTTTTTATAGAATGACCAATGGTAAGTATTATCTTTTTTGAAGTATACGTGTCCTGTGGACTGTTGTAAGGTGACTGGATATAACGTAATAAGCAATAAAATTTGTGAACAGTATATGGACTACTCATGTGTCATGTATGGATTTGTATGTAGATTTTGTGGTCTCTTTGGGTCAGGATTTTGTGAATGTTTGTCCTAACCCAATCAGCATGGTTTATGTGATGGAATTGCTTGAAATGTGTTGGAGGCTGTGATTTTGCTGAAGAGAGTTCATGTCTCTCGTGTGCTGTGCCCTTGTGCTTTGGAGAGGTCTCGTCTGGGTTGACTGGATATAATGTAATAAGTAATATAATTTGTGAACAGTATATGGACTACTCATGTGTCATGAGGGCAGTCATGGCCTAGTGGTTAGGGAACTGGTCTTGTGACCGGAGGGTCGTGGGTTCGATTCCCAGACCTGAGGCCATGACTGAGGTGCCCCTGAGCAAGGCCCTTAACCCTCAATTGCTCACTTGTATAAAAATGAGATAAAAATGTAAGTCGCTCTGGATAAGGGCGTCTGCCAAATGCCGTAAATGTATAGCTTTGTATGTAGATTTTGTGGTCTCTTTGGGTCAGGATTTTGTGAATGTTTGTCCTAACCCAATCAGCATGGTTTATGTGATGGAATTGCTTGAAATATGTTGGAGGCTGTGATTTTGCTGAAGAGAGTTCATGTCTCTCGTGTGTGCTGTGCTCTTGTGCTTTGGAGAGGTCTCGTCTGTGTTGTGAGACATGCCTGCTTAGAGACATGCCCACGATTTTCAACACAGGTGGCTTTAAACCTGGTTATGGTTATGTTGTACAATTAGTAAATATGTGTGTATTTATGTGTGTCATTTAGTTTACCTTGCTCTGTGTTGGTTTATGTGACTGTTTATGTGACTGAAACATTTTATTTTGTAGATTATAAAAAGAATAATCAAAACGAGGCCTTGCCCTTAGGCTATAGGGATTTTACCATGGCAATGGCACAACAAATTCAAAAGAAATTGTTTCTCCATATAAACGCGCCACTCACGCGTTTTTGCAAATTTACAAAATTGCTTGTGCCTTTTTTTATGAGTTTTGACGTCTACCAACTGTTTTACACAGGTATAGTGAGACTACATTTCACCTTTGCTTCTTTTTATAGAATGACCAATGGTAAGTATTATCTTTTTTGAAGTATACGTGTCCTGTGGACTGTTGTAAGGTGACTGGATATAACGTAATAAGCAATAAAATTTGTGAACAGTATATGGACTACTCATGTGTCATGTATGGATTTGTATGTAGATTTTGTGGTCTCTTTGGGTCAGGATTTTGTGAATGTTTGTCCTAACCCAATCAGCATGGTTTATGTGATGGAATTGCTTGAAATGTGTTGGAGGCTGTGATTTTGCTGAAGAGAGTTCATGTCTCTCGTGTGCTGTGCCCTTGTGCTTTGGAGAGGTCTCGTCTGGGTTGACTGGATATAATGTAATAAGTAATATAATTTGTGAACAGTATATGGACTACTCATGTGTCATGAGGGCAGTCATGGCCTACTGGTTAGGGAACTGGTCTTGTGACCGGAGGGTCGTGGGTTCGATTCCCAGACCTGAGGCCATGACTGAGGTGCCCCTGAGCAAGGCCCTTAACCCTCAATTGCTCACTTGTATAAAAATGAGATAAAAATGTAAGTCGCTCTGGATAAGGGCGTCTGCCAAATGCCGTAAATGTATAGCTTTGTATGTAGATTTTGTGGTCTCTTTGGGTCAGGATTTTGTGAATGTTTGTCCTAACCCAATCAGCATGGTTTATGTGATGGAATTGCTTGAAATATGTTGGAGGCTGTGATTTTGCTGAAGAGAGTTCATGTCTCTCGTGTGTGCTGTGCTCTTGTGCTTTGGAGAGGTCTCGTCTGTGTTGTGAGACATGCCTGCTTAGAGACATGCCCACGATTTTCAACACAGGTGGCTTTAAACCTGGTTATGGTTATGTTGTACAATTAGTAAATATGTGTGTATTTATGTGTGTCATTTAGTTTACCTTGCTCTGTGTTGGTTTATGTGACTGTTTATGTGACTGAAACATTTTATTTTGTAGATTATAAAAAGAATAATCAAAACGAGGCCTTGCCCTTAGGCTATAGGGATTTTACCATGGCAATGGCACAACAAATTCAAAAGAAATTGTTTCTCCATATAAACGCGCCACTCACGCGTTTTTGCAAATTTACAAAATTGCTTGTGCCTTTTTTTATGAGTTTTGACGTCTACCAACTGTTTTACACAGGTATAGTGAGACTACATTTCACCTTTGCTTCTTTTTATAGAATGACCAATGGTAAGTATTATCTTTTTTGAAGTATACGTGTCCTGTGGACTGTTGTAAGGTGACTGGATATAATGTAATAAGCAATAAAATTTGTGAACAGTATATGGACTACTCGTGTCATGTATGGATTTGTATGTAGATTTTGTGGTCTCTTTGGGTCAGGATTTTGTGAATGTTTGTCCTAACCCAATCAGCATGGTTTATGTGATGGAATTGCTTGAAATGTGTTGGAGGCTGTGATTTTGCTGAAGAGAGTTCATGTCTCTCGTGTGCTGTGCCCTTGTGCTTTGGAGAGGTCTCGTCTGGGTTGTGAGACATGCCTGCTTAGAGACATGCCCACGATTTTCAACACAGGTGGCTTTAAACCTGGTTATGGTTATGTTGTACAAATAGTAAATATGTGTGTATTTATGTGTGTCATTTAGTTTACCTTGCTCTGTGTTGGTTTATGTGACTGAAACATTTTATTTTGTAGATTATAAAAAGAATAATCAAAACGAGGCCGTGCCCTTAGGCTATAGGGATTTTACCATGGCAACGGCACAAGAAATTCAAAAGAAATTGTTTCTCCATATAAACGCGCCACTCACGCGTTTTTGCAAATTTACAAATTTCTTGTGCCTTTTTAATGAGTTTTGACGTCTGCCAACTGTTTTACACAGGTATAGTGAGACAACATTTCACCTTTGCTTCTTTTTATAGAATGACCAATGGTAAGTATTATCTTTTTTGAAGTATACATGTCCTGAGGACTGTTGTAAGGTGACTGGATATAATGTAATAAGCAATATAATTTGTGAACAGTATATGGACTACTCATGTGTCATGTATGGCTTTGTATGTAGATTTTGTGGTCTCTTTGGGTCAGGATCTTGTGAATGTTTGTCCTAACCCAAACAGTATGGTTTGTGTGATGGAATTGCTTGAAATATGTTGGAGGCTGTGATCTTGCTGAAGAGAGTTCATGTCTCTCGTGTGCTGTGCCCTTGTGCTTTGGAGAGGTCTCGTCTGTGTTGTGAGACATGCCTGCTTAGAGACATGCCCACGATTTTCAACACAGGTGGCTTTAAACCTGGTTATGGTTATGTTGTACAATTAGTAAATATGTGTGTATTTATGTGTGTCATTTAGTTTACCTTGCTCTGTGTCTGTTTATGTGACTGTTTATGTGACTGAAATATTTTATTTTGTAGATTATAAAAAGAATAATCAAAACGAGGCCTTGCCCTTAGGCTATAGGGATTTTACCATGGCAATGGCACAACAAATTCAAAAGAAATTGTTTCTCCATATAAACGGGCCACTCACGCGTTTTTGCAAATTTACAAATTGCTTGTGCCTTTTTTTATGAGTTTTGACGTCTACCAACTGTTTTACACAGGTATAGTGAGACTCAGGGGCGAGGCTAGGGTATTTTTAGTGGTGCTAGAGCACCACCGTGAGGTTGCTCAGCACCCCCTGGCTCAACACATTTTTTAAATATTATATTATGAAAAAAACTTGCTCTGCACCTGTGCAATACTTTGGTATTGTGCCTCTGTGAGCACTGGGGGCTGGGCACCCCTAAAGACCAGATCCTAAAATCGCCCCTGGTGAGACTACATTTCACCTTTGCTTCTTTTTATAGAATGACCAATGGTAAGTATTATCTTTTTTGAAGTATACGTGTCCTGTGGACTGTTGTAAGGTGACTGGATATAATGTAATAAGCAATAAAATTTGTGAACAGTATATGGACTACTCATGTGTCATGTATGGATTTGTATGTAGATTTTGTGGTCTCTTTGGGTCAGGATCTTGTGAATGTTTGTCCTAACACAAACAGCATGGTTTATGTGATGGAATTGCTTGAAATGTGTTGGAGGCTGTGATTTTGCTGAAGAGAGTTCATGTCTCTCGTGTGCTGTGCCCTTGTGCTTTGGAGAGGTCTCGTCTGGGTTGTGAGACATGCCTGCTTAGAGACATGCCCACGATTTTCAACACAGGTGGCTTTAAACCTGGTTATGGTTATGTTGTACAATTAGTAAATATGTGTGTATTTATGTGTGTCATTTAGTTTACCTTGCTCTGTGTTAGTTTATGTGACTGTTTATGTGACTGAAACATTTTATTTTGTAGATTATAAAAAGAATAATCAAAACGAGGCCTTGCCCTTAGGCTATAGGGATTTTACCATGGCAACGGCACAACAAATTCAAAAGAAATTGTTTCTCCATATAAATGCACCACTCATGCGTTTTTGCAAATTTACTAATTGCTTGTGCCTTTTTTTATGAGTTTTGACGTCTACCAACTGTTTTACACAGGTATAGTGAGACTACATTTCACCTTTTCTTCTTTTTATAGAATGACCAATGGTAAGTATTATCTTTTTTGAAGTATACGTGTCCTGTGGACTGTTGTAAGGTGACTGGATATAATGTAATAAGCAATATAATTTGTGAACATTATATGGACTACTCATGTGTCATGTATGGCTTTGTATGTAGATTTTGTGGTCTCTTTGGGTCAGGATCTTGTGAATGTTTGTCCTAACACAAACAGCATGGTTTATGTGATGGAATTGCTTGAAATGTGTTGGAGGCTGTGATTTTGCTGAAGAGAGTTCATGTCTCTCGTGTGCTGTGCCCTTGTGCTTTGGAGAGGTCTCGTCTGGGTTGTGAGACATGCCTGCTTAGAGACATGCCCACGATTTTCAACACAGGTGGCTTTAAACCTGGTTATGGTTATGTTGTACAATTAGTAAATATGTGTGTATTTATGTGTGTCATTTAGTTTACCTTGCTCTGTGTTGGTTTATGTGACTGTTTATGTGACTGAAACATTTTATTTTGTAGATTATAAAAAGAATAATCAAAACGAGGCCTTGCCCTTAGGCTATAGGGATTTTACCATGGCAATGGCACAACAAATTCAAAAGAAATTGTTTCTCCATATAAACGCGCCACTCACGCGTTTTTGCAAATTTACAAATTGCTTGTGCCTTTTTTTATGAGTTTTGACGTCTACCAACTGTTTTACACAGGTATAGTGAGACTACATTTCACCTTTGCTTCTTTTTATAGAATGACCAATGGTAAGTATTATCTTTTTTGAAGTATACGTGTCCTGTGGACTGTTGTAAGGTGACTGGATATAATGTAATAAGCAATAAAATTTGTGAACAGTATATGGACTACTCATGTGTCATGTATGGATTTGTATGTAGATTTTGTGGTCTCTTTGGGTCAGGATCTTGTGAATGTTTGTCCTAACACAAACAGCATGGTTTATGTGATGGAATTGCTTGAAATGTGTTGGAGGCTGTGATTTTGCTGAAGAGAGTTCATGTCTCTCGTGTGCTGTGCCCTTGTGCTTTGGAGAGGTCTCGTCTGGGTTGTGAGACATGCCTGCTTAGAGACATGCCCACGATTTTCAACACAGGTGGCTTTAAACCTGGTTATGGTTATGTTGTACAATTAGTAAATATGTGTGTATTTATGTGTGTCATTTAGTTTACCTTGCTCTGTGTTAGTTTATGTGACTGTTTATGTGACTGAAACATTTTATTTTGTAGATTATAAAAAGAATAATCAAAACGAGGCCTTGCCCTTAGGCTATAGGGATTTTACCATGGCAACGGCACAACAAATTCAAAAGAAATTGTTTCTCCATATAAACGCGCCACTCACGCGTTTTTGCAAATTTACAAAATTGCTTGTGCCTTTTTTTATGAGTTTTGACGTCTACCAACTGTTTTACACAGGTATAGTGAGACTACATTTCACCTTTGCTTCTTTTTATAGAATGACCAATGGAAAGTATTATCTTTTTTGAAGTATACGTGTCCTGTGGACTGTTGTAAGGTGACTGGATATAATGTAATAAGCAATAAAATTTGTGAACAGTATATGGACTACTCATGTGTCATGTATGGATTTGTATGTAGATTTTGTGGTCTCTTTGGGTCAGGATTTTGTGAATGTTTGTCCTAACACAAACAGCATGGTTTATGTGATGGAATTGCTTGAAATGTGTTGGAGGCTGTGATTTTGCTGAAGAGAGTTCATGTCTCTCGTGTGCTGTGCCCTTGTGCTTTGGAGAGGTCTCGTCTGGGTTGACTGGATATAATGTAATAAGTAATATAATTTGTGAACAGTATATGGACTACTCATGTGTCATGAGGGCAGTCATGGCCTAGTGGTTAGGGAACTGGTCTTGTGACCGGAGGGTCGTGGGTTCGATTCCCAGACCTGAGGCCATGACTGAGGTGCCCCTGAGCAAGGCCCTTAACCCTCAATTGCTCACTTGTATAAAAATGAGATAAAAATGTAAGTCGCTCTGGATAAGGGCGTCTGCCAAATGCCGTGAATGTAAATGTAAATGTATAGCTTTGTATGTAGATTTTGTGGTCTCTTTGGGTCAGGATTTTGTGAATGTTTGTCCTAACCCAATCAGCATGGTTTATGTGATGGAATTGCTTGAAATATGTTGGAGGCTGTGATTTTGCTGAAGAGAGTTCATGTCTCTCGTGTGTGCTGTGCTCTTGTGCTTTGGAGAGGTCTCGTCTGTGTTGTGAGACATGCCTGCTTAGAGACATGCCCACGATTTTCAACACAGGTGGCTTTAAACCTGGTTATGGTTATGTTGTACAATTAGTAAATATGTGTGTATTTATGTGTGTCATTTAGTTTACCTTGCTCTGTGTTGGTTCATGTGACTGTTTATGTGACTGAAACATTTTATTTTGTAGATTATAAAAAGAATAATCAAAACGAGGCCTTGCCCTTAGGCTATAGGGATTTTACCATGGCAACGGCACAACAAATTCAAAAGAAATTGTTTCTCCATATAAACGGGCCACTCACGCGTTTTTGCAAATTTACAAATTGCTTGTGCCTTTTTTTATGAGTTTTGACGTCTACCAACTGTTTTACACAGGTATAGTGAGACTCAGGGGCGAGGCTAGGGTATTTTTAGTGGTGCTAGAGCACCACCGTGAGGTTGCTCAGCACCCCCTGGCTCAACACATTTTTTAAATATTATATTATGAAAAAAACTTGCTCTGCACCTGTGCAATACTTTGGTATTGTGCCTCTGTGAGCACTGGGGGCTGGGCACCCCTAAAGACCAGATCCTAAAATCGCCCCTGGTGAGACTACATTTCACCTTTGCTTCTTTTTATAGAATGACCAATGGTAAGTATTATCTTTTTTGAAGTATACGTGTCCTGAGGACTGTTGTAAGGTGACTGGATATAATGTAATAAGCAATATAATTTGTGAACAGTATATGGACTACTCATGTGTCATGTATGGCTTTGTATGTAGATTTTGTGGTCTCTTTGGGTCAGGATTTTGTCAATGTTTGTCCTAACCCAATCAGCATGGTTTATGTGATGGAATTGCTTGAAATATGTTGGAGGCTGTGATTTTGCTGAAGAGAGTTCATGTCTCTCGTGTGCTGTGCCCTTGTGCTTTGGAGAGGTCTCGTCTGGGTTGTGAGACATGCCTGCTTAGAGACATGCCCACGATTTTCAACACAGGTGGCTTTAAACCTGGTTATGGTTATGTTGTACAATTAGTAAATATGTGTGTATTTATGTGTGTCATTTAGTTTACCTTGCTCTGTGTTGGTTTATGTGACTGTTTATGTGACTGAAACATTTTATTTTGTAGATTATAAAAAGAATAATCAAAACGAGGCCTTGCCCTTAGGCTATAGGGATTTTACCATGGCAATGGCACAACAAATTCAAAAGAAATTGTTTCTCCATATAAACGCGCCACTCACGCGTTTTTGCAAATTTACAAAATTGCTTGTGCCTTTTTTTATGAGTTTTGACGTCTACCAACTGTTTTACACAGGTATAGTGAGACTACATTTCACCTTTGCTTCTTTTTATAGAATGACCAATGGTAAGTATTATCTTTTTTGAAGTATACGTGTCCTGTGGACTGTTGTAAGGTGACTGGATATAATGTAATAAGCAATAAAATTTGTGAACAGTATATGGACTACTCATGTACTCATGTATGGCTTTGTATGTAGATTTTGTGGTCTCTTTGGGTCAGGATTTTGTGAATGTTTGTCCTAACCCAATCAGCATGGTTTATGTGATGTAATTGCTTGAAATGTGTTGGAGGCTGTGATTTTGCTGAAGAGAGTTCATGTCTCTCGTGTGTGCTGTGCCCTTGTGCTTTGGAGAGGTCTCGTCTGGGTTGTGAGACATGCCTGCTTAGAGACATGCCCACGATTTTCAACACAGGTGGCTTTAAACCTGGTTATGGTTATGTTGTACAATTAGTAAATATGTGTGTATTTATGTGTGTCATTTAGTTTACCTTGCTCTGTGTTGGTTTATGTGACTGTTTATGTGACTGAAACATTTTATTTTGTAGATTATAAAAAGAATAATCAAAACGAGGCCTTGCCCTTAGGCTATAGGGATTTTACCATGGCAACGGCACAACAAATTCAAAAGAAATTGTTTCTCCATATAAACGCGCCACTCACGCGTTTTTGCAAATTTACAAATTGCTTGTGCCTTTTTTTATGAGTTTTGACGTCTACCAACTGTTTTACACAGGTATAGTGAGACTACATTTCACCTTTGCTTCTTTTTATAGAATGACCAATGGTAAGTATTATCTTTTTTGAAGTATACGTGTCCTGAGGACTGTTGTAAGGTGACTGGATATAATGTAATAAGTAATATAATTTGTGAACAGTATATGGACTACTCATGTGTCATGTATGGCTTTGTATGTAGATTTTGTGGTCTCTTTGGGTCAGGATTTTGTGAATGTTTGTCCTAACCCAATCAGCATGGTTTATGTGATGGAATTGCTTGAAATATGTTGGAGGCTGTGATTTTGCTGAAGAGAGTTCATGTCTCTCGTGTGTGCTGTGCCCTTGTGCTTTGGAGAGGTCTCGTCTGTGTTGTGAGACATGCCTGCTTAGAGACATGCCCACGATTTTCAACACAGGTGGCTTTAAACCTGGTTATGGTTATGTTGTACAATTAGTAAATATGTGTGTATTTATGTGTGTCATTTAGTTTACCTTGCTCTGTGTTGGTTTATGTGACTGTTTATGTGACTGAAACATTTTATTTTGTAGATTATAAAAAGAATAATCAAAACGAGGCCTTGCACTTAGGCTATAGGGATTTTACCATGGCAATGGCACAACAAATTCAAAAGAAATTGTTTCTCCATATAAACGCGCCACTCACGCGTTTTTGCAAATTTACAAAATTGCTTGTGCCTTTTTTTATGAGTTTTGACGTCTACCAACTGTTTTACACAGGTATAGTGAGACTACATTTCACCTTTGCTTCTTTTTATAGAATGACCAATGGTAAGTATTATCTTTTTTGAAGTATACGTGTCCTGTGGACTGTTGTAAGGTGACTGGATATAATGTAATAAGCAATATAATTTGTGAACAGTATATGGACTACTCATGTGTCATGTATGGATTTGTATGTAGATTTTGTGGTCTCTTTGGGTCAGGATCTTGTGAATGTTTGTCCTAACACAAACAGCATGGTTTATGTGATGGAATTGCTTGAAATGTGTTGGAGGCTGTGATTTTGCTGAAGAGAGTTCATGTCTCTCGTGTGCTGTGCCCTTGTGCTTTGGAGAGGTCTCGTCTGGGTTGTGAGACATGCCTGCTTAGAGACATGCCCACGATTTTCAACACAGGTGGCTTTAAACCTGGTTATGGTTATGTTGTACAATTAGTAAATATGTGTGTATTTATGTGTGTCATTTAGTTTACCTTGCTCTGTGTTGGTTTATGTGACTGAAACATTTTATTTTGTAGATTATAAAAAGAATAATCAAAACGAGGCCTTGCCCTTAGGCTATAGGGATTTTACCATGGCAACGGCACAACAAATTCAAAAGAAATTGTTTCTCCATATAAACGCGCCACTCACGCGTTTTTGCAAATTTACAAATTGCTTGTGCCTTTTTTTATGAGTTTTGACGTCTACCAACTGTTTTACACAGGTATAGTGAGACTACATTTCACCTTTGCTTCTTTTTATAGAATGACCAATGGTAAGTATTATCTTTTTTGAAGTATACGTGTCCTGAGGACTGTTGTAAGGTGACTGGATATAATGTAATAAGTAATATAATTTGTGAACAGTATATGGACTACTCATGTGTCATGTATGGCTTTGTATGTAGATTTTGTGGTCTCTTTGGGTCAGGATTTTGTGAATGTTTGTCCTAACCCAATCAGCATGGTTTATGTGATGGAATTGCTTGAAATATGTTGGAGGCTGTGATTTTGCTGAAGAGAGTTCATGTCTCTCGTGTGTGCTGTGCCCTTGTGCTTTGGAGAGGTCTCGTCTGTGTTGTGAGACATGCCTGCTTAGAGACATGCCCACGATTTTCAACACAGGTGGCTTTAAACCTGGTTATGGTTATGTTGTACAATTAGTAAATATGTGTGTATTTATGTGTGTCATTTAGTTTACCTTGCTCTGTGTTGGTTTATGTGACTGTTTATGTGACTGAAACATTTTATTTTGTAGATTATAAAAAGAATAATCAAAACGAGGCCTTGCACTTAGGCTATAGGGATTTTACCATGGCAATGGCACAACAAATTCAAAAGAAATTGTTTCTCCATATAAACGCGCCACTCACGCGTTTTTGCAAATTTACAAAATTGCTTGTGCCTTTTTTTATGAGTTTTGACGTCTACCAACTGTTTTACACAGGTATAGTGAGACTACATTTCACCTTTGCTTCTTTTTATAGAATGACCAATGGTAAGTATTATCTTTTTTGAAGTATACGTGTCCTGTGGACTGTTGTAAGGTGACTGGATATAATGTAATAAGCAATAAAATTTGTGAACAGTATATGGACTACTCATGTGTCATGTATGGATTTGTATGTAGATTTTGTGGTCTCTTTGGGTCAGGATCTTGTGAATGTTTGTCCTAACACAAACAGCATGGTTTATGTGATGGAATTGCTTGAAATGTGTTGGAGGCTGTGATTTTGCTGAAGAGAGTTCATGTCTCTCGTGTGCTGTGCCCTTGTGCTTTGGAGAGGTCTCGTCTGGGTTGTGAGACATGCCTGCTTAGAGACATGCCCACGATTTTCAACACAGGTGGCTTTAAACCTGGTTATGGTTATGTTGTACAATTAGTAAATATGTGTGTATTTATGTGTGTCATTTAGTTTACCTTGCTCTGTGTTGGTTTATGTGACTGAAACATTTTATTTTGTAGATTATAAAAAGAATAATCAAAACGAGGCCTTGCCCTTAGGCTATAGGGATTTTACCATGGCAATGGCACAACAAATTCAAAAGAAATTGTTTCTCCATATAAACGCGCCACTCACGCGTTCTTGCAAATTTACAAATTGCTTGTGCCTTTTTTTATGAGTTTTGACGTCTACCAACTGTTTTACATAGGTATAGTGAGACTACATTTCACCTTTGCTTCTTTTTATAGAATGACCAATGGTAAGTATTATCTTTTTTGAAGTATACGTGTCCTGAGGACTGTTGTAAGGTGACTGGATATAATGTAATAAGTAATATAATTTGTGAACAGTATATGGACTACTCATGTGTCATGTATGGCTTTGTATGTAGATTTTGTGGTCTCTTTGGGTCAGGATTTTGTGAATGTTTGTCCTAACCCAATCAGCATGGTTTATGTGATGGAATTGCTTGAAATATGTTGGAGGCTGTGATTTTGCTGAAGAGAGTTCATGTCTCTCGTGTGTGCTGTGCCCTTGTGCTTTGGAGAGGTCTCGTCTGTGTTGTGAGACATGCCTGCTTAGAGACATGCCCACGATTTTCAACACAGGTGGCTTTAAACCTGGTTATGGTTATGTTGTACAATTAGTAAATATGTGTGTATTTATGTGTGTCATTTAGTTTACCTTGCTCTGTGTTGGTTTATGTGACTGTTTATGTGACTGAAACATTTTATTTTGTAGATTATAAAAAGAATAATCAAAACGAGGCCGTGCCCTTAGGCTATAGGGATTTTACCATGGCAACGGCACAACAAATTCAAAAGAAATTGTTTCTCCATATAAAGGCGCCATTCACGCGTTTTTGCAAATTTACAAATTGCTTGTTCCTTTATTTACGAGTTTTGACGTCTACCAACTGTTTTACACAGGTATAGTGAGACTACATTTCACCTTTGCTTCTTTTTATAGAATGACCAATGGTAAGTATTATCTTTTTTGAAGTATACGTGTCCTGTGGACTGTTGTAAGGTGACTGGATATAATGTAATAAGCAATAAAATTTGTGAACAGTATATGGACTACTCATGTGTCATGTATGGCTTTGTATGTAGATTTTGTGGTCTCTTTGGGTCAGGATTTTGTGAATGTTTGTCCTAACCCAATCAGCATGGTTTATGTGATGGAATTGCTTGAAATGTGTTGGAGGCTGTGATTTTGCTGAAGAGAGTTCATGTCTCTCGTGTGTGCTGTGCCCTTGTGCTTTGGAGAGGTCTCGTCTGGGTTGTGAGACATGCCTGCTTAGAGACATGCCCACGATTTTCAACACAGGTGGCTTTAAACCTGGTTATGGTTATGTTGTACAATTAGTAAATATGTGTGTATTTATGTGTGTCATTTAGTTTACCTTGCTCTGTGTTGGTTTATGTGACTGTTTATGTGACTGAAACATTTTATTTTGTAGATTATAAAAAGAATAATCAAAACGAGGCCTTGCCCTTAGGCTATAGGGATTTTACCATGGCAACGGCACAACAAATTCAAAAGAAATTGTTTCTCCATATAAACGCGCCACTCACGCGTTTTTGCAAATTTACAAATTGCTTGTGCCTTTTTTTATGAGTTTTGACGTCTACCAACTGTTTTACACAGGTATAGTGAGACTACATTTCACCTTTGCTTCTTTTTATAGAATGACCAATGGTAAGTATTATCTTTTTTGAAGTATACGTGTCCTGAGGACTGTTGTAAGGTGACTGGATATAATGTAATAAGTAATATAATTTGTGAACAGTATATGGACTACTCATGTGTCATGTATGGCTTTGTATGTAGATTTTGTGGTCTCTTTGGGTCAGGATTTTGTGAATGTTTGTCCTAACCCAATCAGCATGGTTTATGTGATGGAATTGCTTGAAATATGTTGGAGGCTGTGATTTTGCTGAAGAGAGTTCATGTCTCTCGTGTGTGCTGTGCCCTTGTGCTTTGGAGAGGTCTCGTCTGTGTTGTGAGACATGCCTGCTTAGAGACATGCCCACGATTTTCAACACAGGTGGCTTTAAACCTGGTTATGGTTATGTTGTACAATTAGTAAATATGTGTGTATTTATGTGTGTCATTTAGTTTACCTTGCTCTGTGTTGGTTTATGTGACTGTTTATGTGACTGAAACATTTTATTTTGTAGATTATAAAAAGAATAATCAAAACGAGGCCTTGCACTTAGGCTATAGGGATTTTACCATGGCAATGGCACAACAAATTCAAAAGAAATTGTTTCTCCATATAAACGCGCCACTCACGCGTTTTTGCAAATTTACAAAATTGCTTGTGCCTTTTTTTATGAGTTTTGACGTCTACCAACTGTTTTACACAGGTATAGTGAGACTACATTTCACCTTTGCTTCTTTTTATAGAATGACCAATGGTAAGTATTATCTTTTTTGAAGTATACGTGTCCTGTGGACTGTTGTAAGGTGACTGGATATAATGTAATAAGCAATAAAATTTGTGAACAGTATATGGACTACTCATGTGTCATGTATGGATTTGTATGTAGATTTTGTGGTCTCTTTGGGTCAGGATCTTGTGAATGTTTGTCCTAACCCAATCAGCATGGTTTATGTGATGTAATTGCTTGAAATGTGTTGGAGGCTGTGATTTTGCTGAAGAGAGTTCATGTCTCTCGTGTGTGCTGTGCCCTTGTGCTTTGGAGAGGTCTCGTCTGGGTTGTGAGACATGCCTGCTTAGAGACATGCCCACGATTTTCAACACAGGTGGCTTTAAACCTGGTTATGGTTATGTTGTACAATTAGTAAATATGTGTGTATTTATGTGTGTCATTTAGTTTACCTTGCTCTGTGTTGGTTTATGTGACTGTTTATGTGACTGAAACATTTTATTTTGTAGATTATAAAAAGAATAATCAAAACGAGGCCTTGCCCTTAGGCTATAGGGATTTTACCATGGCAACGGCACAACAAATTCAAAAGAAATTGTTTCTCCATATAAACGCGCCACTCACGCGTTTTTGCAAATTTACAAATTGCTTGTGCCTTTTTTTATGAGTTTTGACGTCTACCAACTGTTTTACACAGGTATAGTGAGACTACATTTCACCTTTGCTTCTTTTTATAGAATGACCAATGGTAAGTATTATCTTTTTTGAAGTATACGTGTCCTGAGGACTGTTGTAAGGTGACTGGATATAATGTAATAAGTAATATAATTTGTGAACAGTATATGGACTACTCATGTGTCATGTATGGCTTTGTATGTAGATTTTGTGGTCTCTTTGGGTCAGGATTTTGTGAATGTTTGTCCTAACCCAATCAGCATGGTTTATGTGATGGAATTGCTTGAAATATGTTGGAGGCTGTGATTTTGCTGAAGAGAGTTCATGTCTCTCGTGTGTGCTGTGCCCTTGTGCTTTGGAGAGGTCTCGTCTGTGTTGTGAGACATGCCTGCTTAGAGACATGCCCACGATTTTCAACACAGGTGGCTTTAAACCTGGTTATGGTTATGTTGTACAATTAGTAAATATGTGTGTATTTATGTGTGTCATTTAGTTTACCTTGCTCTGTGTTGGTTTATGTGACTGTTTATGTGACTGAAACATTTTATTTTGTAGATTATAAAAAGAATAATCAAAACGAGGCCTTGCACTTAGGCTATAGGGATTTTACCATGGCAATGGCACAACAAATTCAAAAGAAATTGTTTCTCCATATAAACGCGCCACTCACGCGTTTTTGCAAATTTACAAAATTGCTTGTGCCTTTTTTTATGAGTTTTGACGTCTACCAACTGTTTTACACAGGTATAGTGAGACTACATTTCACCTTTGCTTCTTTTTATAGAATGACCAATGGTAAGTATTATCTTTTTTGAAGTATACGTGTCCTGTGGACTGTTGTAAGGTGACTGGATATAATGTAATAAGCAATAAAATTTGTGAACAGTATATGGACTACTCATGTGTCATGTATGGATTTGTATGTAGATTTTGTGGTCTCTTTGGGTCAGGATCTTGTGAATGTTTGTCCTAACACAAACAGCAAGGTTTATGTGATGGAATTGCTTGAAATGTGTTGGAGGCTGTGATTTTGCTGAAGAGAGTTCATGTCTCTCGTGTGCTGTGCCCTTGTGCTTTGGAGAGGTCTCGTCTGGGTTGTGAGACATGCCTGCTTAGAGACATGCCCACGATTTTCAACACAGGTGGCTTTAAACCTGGTTATGGTTATGTTGTACAATTAGTAAATATGTGTGTATTTATGTGTGTCATTTAGTTTACCTTGCTCTGTGTTGGTTTATGTGACTGAAACATTTTATTTTGTAGATTATAAAAAGAATAATCAAAACGAGGCCTTGCCCTTAGGCTATAGGGATTTTACCATGGCAATGGCACAACAAATTCAAAAGAAATTGTTTCTCCATATAAACGCGCCACTCACGCGTTTTTGCAAATTTACAAATTGCTTGTGCCTTTTTTTATGAGTTTTGACGTCTACCAACTGTTTTACATAGGTATAGTGAGACTACATTTCACCTTTGCTTCTTTTTATAGAATGACCAATGGTAAGTATTATCTTTTTTGAAGTATACGTGTCCTGAGGACTGTTGTAAGGTGACTGGATATAATGTAATAAGTAATATAATTTGTGAACAGTATATGGACTACTCATGTGTCATGTATGGCTTTGTATGTAGATTTTGTGGTCTCTTTGGGTCAGGATTTTGTGAATGTTTGTCCTAACCCAATCAGCATGGTTTATGTGATGGAATTGCTTGAAATATGTTGGAGGCTGTGATTTTGCTGAAGAGAGTTCATGTCTCTCGTGTGTGCTGTGCCCTTGTGCTTTGGAGAGGTCTCGTCTGTGTTGTGAGACATGCCTGCTTAGAGACATGCCCACGATTTTCAACACAGGTGGCTTTAAACCTGGTTATGGTTATGTTGTACAATTAGTAAATATGTGTGTATTTATGTGTGTCATTTAGTTTACCTTGCTCTGTGTTGGTTTATGTGACTGTTTATGTGACTGAAACATTTTATTTTGTAGATTATAAAAAGAATAATCAAAACGAGGCCGTGCCCTTAGGCTATAGGGATTTTACCATGGCAACGGCACAACAAATTCAAAAGAAATTGTTTCTCCATATAAACGCGCCACTCACGCGTTTTTGCAAATTTACAAATTGCTTGTGCCTTTATTTACGAGTTTTGACGTCTACCAACTGTTTTACACAGGTATAGTGAGACTACATTTCACCTTTGCTTCTTTTTATAGAATGACCAATGGTAAGTATTATCTTTTTTGAAGTATACGTGTCCTGAGGACTGTTGTAAGGTGACTGGATATAATGTAATAAGTAATATAGTTTGTGAACAGTATATGGACTACTCATGTGTCATGTATGGCTTTGTATGTAGATTTTGTGGTCTCTTTGGGTCAGGATTTTGTGAATGTTTGTCCTAACCCAATCAGCATGGTTTTTGTGATGGAATTGCTTGAAATATGTTGGAGGCTGTGATTTTGCTGAAGAGAGTTCATGTCTCTCGTGTGTGCTGTGCCCTTGTGCTTTGGAGAGGTCTCGTCTGTGTTGTGAGACATGCCTGCTTAGAGACATGCCCACGATTTTCAACACAGGTGGCTTTAAACCTGGTTATGGTTATGTTGTACAATTAGTAAATATGTGTGTATTTATGTGTGTCATTTAGTTTACCTTGCTCTGTGTTGGTTTATGTGACTGTTTATGTGACTAAAACATTTTATTTTGTAGATTATAAAAAGAATAATCAAAACGAGGCCTTGCACTTAGGCTATAGGGATTTTACCATGGCAATGGCACAACAAATTAAAAAGAAATTGTTTCTCCATATAAACGCGCCACTCACGCGTTTTTGCAAATTTACAAAATTGCTTGTGCCTTTTTTTATGAGTTTTGACGTCTACCAACTGTTTTACACAGGTATAGTGAGACTATATTTCACCTTTGCTTCTTTTTATAGAATGACCAATGGTAAGTATTATCTTTTTTGAAGTATACGTGTCCTGTGGACTGTTGTAAGGTGACTGGATATAATGTAATAAGCAATAAAATTTGTGAACAGTATATGGACTACTCATGTGTCATGTATGGATTTGTATGTAGATTTTGTGGTCTCTTTGGGTCAGGATCTTGTGAATGTTTGTCCTAACACAAACAGCATGGTTTATGTGATGGAATTGCTTGAAATGTGTTGGAGGCTGTGATTTTGCTGAAGAGAGTTCATGTCTCTCGTGTGCTGTGCCCTTGTGCTTTGGAGAGGTCTCGTCTGGGTTGTGAGACATGCCTGCTTAGAGACATGCCCACGATTTTCAACACAGGTGGCTTTAAACCTGGTTATGGTTATGTTGTACAATTAGTAAATATGTGTGTATTTATGTGTGTCATTTAGTTTACCTTGCTCTGTGTTGGTTTATGTGACTGTTTATGTGACTGAAACATTTTATTTTGTAGATTATAAAAAGAATAATCAAAACGAGGACTTGCCCTTAGGCTATAGGGATTTTACCATGGCAATGGCACAACAAATTCAAAAGAAATTGTTTCTCCATATAAACGCGCCACTCACGCGTTTTTGCAAATTTACAAATTGCTAGTGCCTTTTTTTATGAGTTTTGACGTCTACCAACTGTTTTACATAGGTATAGTGAGACTACATTTCACCTTTGCTTCTTTTTATAGAATGACCAATGGTAAGTATTATCTTTTTTGAAGTATACGTGTCCTGAGGACTGTTGTAAGGTGACTGGATATAATGTAATAAGTAATATAATTTGTGAACAGTATATGGACTACTCATGTGTCATGTATGGCTTTGTATGTAGATTTTGTGGTCTCTTTGGGTCAGGATTTTGTGAATGTTTGTCCTAACCCAATCAGCATGGTTTATGTGATGGAATTGCTTGAAATATGTTGGAGGCTGTGATTTTGCTGAAGAGAGTTCATGTCTCTCGTGTGTGCTGTGCCCTTGTGCTTTGGAGAGGTCTCGTCTGTGTTGTGAGACATGCCTGCTTAGAGACATGCCCACGATTTTCAACACAGGTGGCTTTAAACCTGGTTATGGTTATGTTGTACAATTAGTAAATATGTGTGTATTTATGTGTGTCATTTAGTTTACCTTGCTCTGTGTTGGTTTATGTGACTGTTTATGTGACTGAAACATTTTATTTTGTAGATTATAAAAAGAATAATCAAAACGAGGCCTTGCACTTAGGCTATAGGGATTTTACCATGGCAATGGCACAACAAATTCAAAAGAAATTGTTTCTCCATATAAACGCGCCACTCACGCGTTTTTGCAAATTTACAAAATTGCTTGTGCCTTTTTTTATGAGTTTTGACGTCTACCAACTGTTTTACACAGGTATAGTGAGACTATATTTCACCTTTGCTTCTTTTTATAGAATGACCAATGGTAAGTATTATCTTTTTTGAAGTATACGTGTCCTGTGGACTGTTGTAAGGTGATTGGATATAATGTAATAAGCAATAAAATTTGTGAACAGTATATGGACTACTCATGTGTCATGTATGGATTTGTATGTAGATTTTGTGGTCTCTTTGGGTCAGGATCTTGTGAATGTTTGTCCTAACACAAACAGCATGGTTTATGTGATGGAATTGCTTGAAATGTGTTGGAGGCTGTGATTTTGCTGAAGAGAGTTCATGTCTCTCGTGTGCTGTGCCCTTGTGCTTTGGAGAGGTCTCGTCTGGGTTGTGAGACATGCCTGCTTAGAGACATGCCCACGATTTTCAACACAGGTGGCTTTAAACCTGGTTATGGTTATGTTGTACAATTAGTAAATATGTGTGTATTTATGTGTGTCATTTAGTTTACCTTGCTCTGTGTTGGTTTATGTGACTGTTTATGTGACTGAAACATTTTATTTTGTAGATTATAAAAAGAATAATCAAAACGAGGCCGTGCCCTTAGGCTATAGGGATTTTACCATGGCAACGGCACAACAAATTCAAAAGAAATTGTTTCTCCATATAAAGGCGCCATTCACGCGTTTTTGCAAATTTACAAATTGCTTGTGCCTTTATTTACGAGTTTTGACGTCTACCAACTGTTTTACACAGGTATAGTGAGACTACATTTCACCTTTGCTTCTTTTTATAGAATGACCAATGGTAAGTATTATATTTTTTGAAGTATACGTGTCCTGAGGACTGTTGTAAGGTGACTGGATATAATGTAATAAGTAATATAATTTGTGAACAGTATATGGACTACTCATGTGTCATGTATGGCTTTGTATGTAGATTTTGTGGTCTCTTTGGGTCAGGATTTTGTGAATGTTTGTCCTAACCCAATCAGCATGGTTTATGTGATGGAATTGCTTGAAATATGTTGGAGGCTGTGATTTTGCTGAAGAGAGTTCATGTCTCTCGTGTGTGCTGTGCCCTTGTGCTTTGGAGAGGTCTCGTCTGTGTTGTGAGACATGCCTGCTTAGAGACATGCCCACGATTTTCAACACAGGTGGCTTTAAACCTGGTTATGGGTATGTTGTACAATTAGTAAATATGTGTGTATTTATGTGTGTCATTTAGTTTACCTTGCTCTGTGTTGGTTTATGTGACTGTTTATGTGACTGAAACATTTTATTTTGTAGATTATAAAAAGAATAATCAAAACGAGGCCGTGCCCTTAGGCTATAGGGATTTTACCATGGCAACGGCACAACAAATTCAAAAGAAATTGTTTCTCCATATAAAGGCGCCATTCACGCGTTTTTGCAAATTTACAAATTGCTTGTGCCTTTATTTACGAGTTTTGACGTCTACCAACTGTTTTACACAGGTATAGTGAGACTACATTTCACCTTTGCTTCTTTTTATAGAATGACCAATGGTAAGTATTATCTTTTTTGAAGTATACGTGTCCTGAGGACTGTTGTAAGGTGACTGGATATAATGTAATAAGTAATATAATTTGTGAACAGTATATGGACTACTCATGTGTCATGTATGGCTTTGTATGTAGATTTTGTGGTCTCTTTGGGTCAGGATTTTGTGAATGTTTGTCCTAACCCAATCAGCATGGTTTATGTGATGGAATTGCTTGAAATATGTTGGAGGCTGTGATTTTGCTGAAGAGAGTTCATGTCTCTCGTGTGTGCTGTGCCCTTGTGCTTTGGAGAGGTCTCATCTGTGTTGTGAGACATGCCTGCTTAGAGACATGCCCACGATTTTCAACACAGGTGGCTTTAAACCTGGTTATGGTTATGTTGTACAATTAGTAAATATGTGTGTATTTATGTGTGTCATTTAGTTTACCTTGCTCTGTGTTGGTTTATGTGACTGTTTATGTGACTGAAACATTTTATTTTGTAGATTATAAAAAGAATAATCAAAACGAGGCCGTGCCCTTAGGCTATAGGGATTTTACCATGGCAACGGCACAACAAATTCAAAAGAAATTGTTTCTCCATATAAAGGCGCCATTCACGCGTTTTTGCTAATTTACAAATTGCTTGTGCCTTTTTTTACGAGTTTTGACGTCTACCAACTGTTTTACACAGGTATAGTGAGACTACATTTCACCTTTGCTTCTTTTTATAGAATGACCAATGGTAAGTATTATCTTTTTTGAAGTATACGTGTACTGAGGACTGTTGTAAGGTGACTGGATATAATGTAATAAGCAATATAATTTGTGAACAGTATATGGACTACTCATGTGTCATGTATGGCTTTGTATGTAGATTTTGTGGTCTCTTTGGGTCAGGATCTTGTGAATGTTTGTCCTAACCCAAACAGCAAGGTTTATGTGATGGAATTGCTTGAAATATGTTGGAGGCTGTGATCTTGCTGAAGAGAGTTCATGTCTCTCGTGTGCTGTGCCCTTGTGCTTTGGAGAGGTCTCGTCTGTGTTGTGAGACATGCCTGCTTAGAGACATGCCCACGATTTTCAACACAGGTGGCTTTAAACCTGGTTATGGTTATGTTGTACAATTAGTAAATATGTGTGTATTTATGTGTGTCATTTAGTTTACCTTGATCTGTGTTGGTTTATGTGACTGTTTATGTGACTGAAACATTTTATTTTGTAGATTATAAAAAGAATAATCAAAACGAGGCCTTGCCCTTAGGCTATAGGGATTTTACCATGGCAATGGCACAACAAATTCAAAAGAAATTGTTTCTCCATATAAACGCGCCACTCACGCGTTTTTGCAAATTTACAAATTGCTTGTGCCTTTTTTTATGAGTTTTGACGTCTACCAACTGTTTTACATAGGTATAGTGAGACTACATTTCACCTTTGCTTCTTTTTATAGAATGACCAATGGTAAGTATTATCTTTTTTGAAGTATACGTGTCCTGTGGACTGTTGTAAGGTGACTGGATATAATGTAATAAGCAATAAAATTTGTGAACAGTATATGGACTACTCATGTGTCATGTATGGATTTGTATGTAGATTTTGTGGTCTCTTTGGGTTAGGATCTTGTGAATGTTTGTCCTAACCCAAACAGCAAGGTTTATGTGATGGAATTGCTTGAAATATGTTGGAGGCTGTGATCTTGCTGAAGAGAGTTCATGTCTCTCGTGTGCTGTGCCCTTGTGCTTTGGAGAGGTCTCGTCTGTGTTGTGAGACATGCCTGCTTAGAGACATGCCCACGATTTTCAACACAGGTGGCTTTAAACCTGGCTATGGTTATGTTGTACAATTAGTAAATATGTGTGTATTTATGGGTGTCATTTAGTTTACCTTGCTCTGTGTTGGTTTATGTGACTGTTTATGTGACTGAAACATTTTATTTTGTAGATTATAAAAAGAATAATCAAAACGAGGCCTTGCACTTAGGCTATAGGGATTTTACCATGGCAACGGCACAACAAATTCAAAAGAAATTGTTTCTCCATATAAACGCGCCACTCACGCGTTTTTGCAAATTTACAAAATTGCTTGTGCCTTTTTTTATGAGTTTTGACGTCTACCAACTGTTTTACACAGGTATAGTGAGACTACATTTCACCTTTGCTTCTTTTTATAGAATGACCAATGGTAAGTATTATCTTTTTTGAAGTATACGTGTCCTGTGGACTGTTGTAAGGTGACTGGATATAATGTAATAAGCAATAAAATTTGTGAACAGTATATGAACTACTCATGTGTCATGTATGGATTTGTATGTAGATTTTGTGGTCTCTTTGGGTCAGGATCTTGTGAATGTTTGTCCTAACACAAACAGCATGGTTTATGTGATGGAATTGCTTGAAATTGTTTCTCCATATAAACGCGCCATTCACGCGTTTTTGCAAATTTACAAATTGCTTGTGCCTTTTTTTACGAGTTTTGACGTCTACCAACTGTTTTACACAGGTATAGTGAGACTACATTTCACCTTTGCTTCTTTTTATAGAATGACCAATGGTAAGTATTATCTTTTTTGAAGTATACGTGTACTGAGGACTGTTGTAAGGTGACTGGATATAATGTAATAAGCAATATAATTTGTGAACAGTATATGGACTACTCCTGTGTCATGTATGGCTTTGTATGTAGATTTTGTGGTCTCTTTGGGTCAGGATCTTGTGAATGTTTGTCCTAACCCAAACAGCAAGGTTTATGTGATGGAATTGCTTGAAATATGTTGGAGGCGGTGATCTTGCTGAAGAGAGTTCATGTCTCTCGTGTGTGCTGTGCCCTTGTGCTTTGGAGAGGTCTCGTCTGTGTTGTGAGACATGCCTGCTTAGAGACATGCCCACGATTTTCAACACAGGTGGCTTTAAACCTGGTTATGGTTATGTTGTACAATTAGTAAATATGTGTGTATTTATGTGTGTCATTTAGTTTACCTTGATCTGTGTTGGTTTATGTGACTGTTTATGTGACTGAAACATTTTATTTTGTAGATTATAAAAAGAATAATCAAAACGAGGCCGTGCCCTTAGGCTATAGGGATTTTACCATGGCAACGGCACAACAAATTCAAAAGAAATTGTTTCTCCATATAAACGCGCCATTCACGCGTTTTTGCAAATTTACAAATTGCTTGTGCCTTTTTTTACGAGTTTTGATGTCTACCAACTGTTTTACACAGGTATAGTGAGACTACATTTCACCTTTGCTTCTTTTTATAGAATGACAAATGGTAAGTATTATCTTTTTTGAAGTATACGTGTACTGAGGACTGTTGTAAGGTGACTGGATATAATGTAATAAGCAATATAATTTGTGAACAGTATATGGACTACTCATGTGTCATGTATGGCTTTGTATGTAGATTTTGTGGTCTCTTTGGGTCAGGATCTTGTGAATGTTTATCCTAACACAAACAGCATGGTTTATGTGATGGAATTGCTTGAAATGTGTTGGAGGCTGTGATTTTGCTGAAGAGAGTTCATGTCTCTCGTGTGCTGTGCCCTTGTGCTTTGGAGAGGTCTCGTCTGGGTTGTGAGACATGCCTGCTTAGAGACATGCCCACGATTTTCAACACAGGTGGCTTTAAACCTGGTTATGGTTATGTTGTACAATTAGTAAATATGTGTGTATTTATGTGTGTCATTTAGTTTACCTTGCTCTGTGTTGGTTTATGTAACTGTTTATGTGACTGAAACATTTTATTTTGTAGATTATAAAAAGAATAATCAAAACGAGGCCTTGCCCTTAGGCTATAGGGATTTTACCATGGCAACGGCACAACAAATTCAAAAGAAATTGTTTCTCCATATAAATGCGCCATTCACGCGTTTTTGCAAATTTACAAATTGCTTGTGCCTTTTTTTACGAGTTTTGATGTCTACCAACTGTTTTACACAGGTATAGTGAGACTACATTTCACCTTTGCTTCTTTTTATAGAATGACAAATGGTAAGTATTATCTTTTTTGAAGTATACGTGTACTGAGGACTGTTGTAAGGTGACTGGATATAATGTAATAAGCAATATAATTTGTGAACAGTATATGGACTACTCATGTGTCATGTATGGCTTTGTATGTAGATTTTGTGGTCTCTTTGGGTCAGGATCTTGTGAATGTTTATCCTAACACAAACAGCATGGTTTATGTGATGGAATTGCTTGAAATGTGTTGGAGGCTGTGATTTTGCTGAAGAGAGTTCATGTCTCTCGTGTGCTGTGCCCTTGTGCTTTGGAGAGGTCTCGTCTGGGTTGTGAGACATGCCTGCTTAGAGACATGCCCACGATTTTCAACACAGGTGGCTTTAAACCTGGTTATGGTTATGTTGTACAATTAGTAAATATGTGTGTATTTATGTGTGTCATTTAGTTTACCTTGCTCTGTGTTGGTTTATGTAACTGTTTATGTGACTGAAACATTTTATTTTGTAGATTATAAAAAGAATAATCAAAACGAGGCCTTGCCCTTAGGCTATAGGGATTTTACCATGGCAACGGCACAACAAATTCAAAAGAAATTGTTTCTCCATATAAACGCGCCACTCACGCGTTTTTGCAAATTTACAAATTGCTTGTGCCTTTTTTTATGAGTTTTGACGTCTACCAACTGTTTTACACAGGTATAGTGAGACTACATTTCACCTTTGCTTCTTTTTATAGAATGACCAATGGTAAGTATTATCTTTTTTGAAGTATACGTGTCCTGAGGACTGTTGTAAGGTGACTGGATATAATGTAATAAGTAATATAATTTGTGAACAGTATATGGACTACTCATGTGTCATGTATGGCTTTGTATGTAGATTTTGTGGTCTCTTTGGGTCAGGATTTTGTGAATGTTTGTCCTAACCCAATCAGCATGGTTTATGTGATGGAATTGCTTGAAATATGTTGGAGGCTGTGATTTTGCTGAAGAGAGTTCATGTCTCTCGTGTGTGCTGTGCCCTTGTGCTTTGGAGAGGTCTCGTCTGTGTTGTGAGACATGCCTGCTTAGAGACATGCCCACGATTTTCAACACAGGTGGCTTTAAACCTGGTTATGGTTATGTTGTACAATTAGTAAATATGTGTGTATTTATGTGTGTCATTTAGTTTACCTTGCTCTGTGTTGGTTTATGTGACTGTTTATGTGACTGAAACATTTTATTTTGTAGATTATAAAAAGAATAATCAAAACGAGGCCGTGCCCTTAGGCTATAGGGATTTTACCATGGCAACGGCACAACAAATTCAAAAGAAATTGTTTCTCCATATAAACACGCCACTCACGCGTTTTTGCAAATTTACAAATTGCTTGTGCCTTTTTTTATGAGTTTTGACGTCTACCAACTGTTTTACACAGGTATAGTGAGACTACATTTCACCTTTGCTTCTTTTTATAGAATGACCAATGGTAAGTATTATCTTTTTTGAAGTATACGTGTCCTGAGGACTGTTGTAAGGTGACTGGATATAATGTAATAAGTAATATAATTTGTGAACAGTATATGGACTACTCATGTGTCATGTATGGCTTTGTATGTAGATTTTGTGGTCTCTTTGGGTCAGGATTTTGTGAATGTTTGTCCTAACCCAATCAGCATGGTTTATGTGATGGAATTGCTTGAAATATGTTGGAGGCTGTGATTTTGCTGAAGAGAGTTCATGTCTCTCGTGTGTGCTGTGCCCTTGTGCTTTGGAGAGGTCTCGTCTGTGTTGTGAGACATGCCTGCTTAGAGACATGCCCACGATTTTCAACACAGGTGGCTTTAAACCTGGTTATGGTTATGTTGTACAATTAGTAAATATGTGTGTATTTATGTGTGTCATTTAGTTTACCTTGCTCTGTGTTGGTTTATGTGACTGTTTATGTGACTGAAACATTTTATTTTGTAGATTATAAAAAGAATAATCAAAACGAGGCCGTGCCCTTAGGCTATAGGGATTTTACCATGGCAACGGCACAACAAATTCAAAAGAAATTGTTTCTCCATATAAAGGCGCCATTCACGCGTTTTTGCAAATTTACAAATTGCTTGTTCCTTTATTTACGAGTTTTGACGTCTACCAACTGTTTTACACAGGTATAGTGAGACTACATTTCACCTTTGCTTCTTTTTATAGAATGACCAATGGTAAGTATTATCTTTTTTGAAGTATACGTGTCCTGTGGACTGTTGTAAGGTGACTGGATATAATGTAATAAGCAATAAAATTTGTGAACAGTATATGGACTACTCATGTGTCATGTATGGCTTTGTATGTAGATTTTGTGGTCTCTTTGGGTCAGGATTTTGTGAATGTTTGTCCTAACCCAATCAGCATGGTTTATGTGATGGAATTGCTTGAAATGTGTTGGAGGCTGTGATTTTGCTGAAGAGAGTTCATGTCTCTCGTGTGTGCTGTGCCCTTGTGCTTTGGAGAGGTCTCGTCTGGGTTGTGAGACATGCCTGCTTAGAGACATGCCCACGATTTTCAACACAGGTGGCTTTAAACCTGGTTATGGTTATGTTGTACAATTAGTAAATATGTGTGTATTTATGTGTGTCATTTAGTTTACCTTGCTCTGTGTTGGTTTATGTGACTGTTTATGTGACTGAAACATTTTATTTTGTAGATTATAAAAAGAATAATCAAAACGAGGCCTTGCCCTTAGGCTATAGGGATTTTACCATGGCAACGGCACAACAAATTCAAAAGAAATTGTTTCTCCATATAAACGCGCCACTCACGCGTTTTTGCAAATTTACAAATTGCTTGTGCCTTTTTTTATGAGTTTTGACGTCTACCAACTGTTTTACACAGGTATAGTGAGACTATATTTCACCTTTGCTTCTTTTTATAGAATGACCAATGGTAAGTATTATCTTTTTTGAAGTATACGTGTCCTGTGGACTGTTGTAAGGTGACTGGATATAATGTAATAAGCAATAAAATTTGTGAACAGTATATGGACTACTCATGTGTCATGTATGGATTTGTATGTAGATTTTGTGGTCTCTTTGGGTCAGGATCTTGTGAATGTTTGTCCTAACACAAACAGCATGGTTTATGTGATGGAATTGCTTGAAATGTGTTGGAGGCTGTGATTTTGCTGAAGAGAGTTCATGTCTCTCGTGTGCTGTGCCCTTGTGCTTTGGAGAGGTCTCGTCTGGGTTGTGAGACATGCCTGCTTAGAGACATGCCCACGATTTTCAACACAGGTGGCTTTAAACCTGGTTATGGTTATGTTGTACAATTAGTAAATATGTGTGTATTTATGTGTGTCATTTAGTTTACCTTGCTCTGTGTTGGTTTATGTGACTGTTTATGTGACTGAAACATTTTATTTTGTAGATTATAAAAAGAATAATCAAAACGAGGCCTTGCCCTTAGGCTATAGGGATTTTACCATGGCAATGGCACAACAAATTCAAAAGAAATTGTTTCTCCATATAAACGCGCCACTCACGCGTTTTTGCAAATTTACAAATTGCTAGTGCCTTTTTTTATGAGTTTTGACGTCTACCAACTGTTTTACATAGGTATAGTGAGACTACATTTCACCTTTGCTTCTTTTTATAGAATGACCAATGGTAAGTATTATCTTTTTTGAAGTATACGTGTCCTGAGGACTGTTGTAAGGTGAATGGATATAATGTAATAAGTAATATAATTTGTGAACAGTATATGGACTACTCATGTGTCATGTATGGCTTTGTATGTAGATTTTGTGGTCTCTTTGGGTCAGGATTTTGTGAATGTTTGTCCTAACCCAATCAGCATGGTTTATGTGATGGAATTGCTTGAAATATGTTGGAGGCTGTGATTTTGCTGAAGAGAGTTCATGTCTCTCGTGTGTGCTGTGCCCTTGTGCTTTGGAGAGGTCTCGTCTGTGTTGTGAGACATGCCTGCTTAGAGACATGCCCACGATTTTCAACACAGGTGGCTTTAAACCTGGTTATGGTTATGTTGTACAATTAGTAAATATGTGTGTATTTATGTGTGTCATTTAGTTTACCTTGCTCTGTGTTGGTTTATGTGACTGTTTATGTGACTGAAACATTTTATTTTGTAGATTATAAAAAGAATAATCAAAACGAGGCCGTGCCCTTAGGCTATAGGGATTTTACCATGGCAACGGCACAACAAATTCAAAAGAAATTGTTTCTCCATATAAAGGCGCCATTCACGCGTTTTTGCAAATTTACAAATTGCTTGTGCCTTTATTTACGAGTTTTGACGTCTACCAACTGTTTTACACAGGTATAGTGAGACTACATTTCACCTTTGCTTCTTTTTATAGAATGACCAATGGTAAGTATTATCTTTTTTGAAGTATACGTGTCCTGAGGACTGTTGTAAGGTGACTGGATATAATGTAATAAGTAATATAATTTGTGAACAGTATATGGACTACTCATGTGTCATGTATGGCTTTGTATGTAGATTTTGTGGTCTCTTTGGGTCAGGATTTTGTGAATGTTTGTCCTAACCCAATCAGCATGGTTTATGTGATGGAATTGCTTGAAATATGTTGGAGGCTGTGATTTTGCTGAAGAGAGTTCATGTCTCTCGTGTGTGCTGTGCCCTTGTGCTTTGGAGAGGTCTCATCTGTGTTGTGAGACATGCCTGCTTAGAGACATGCCCACGATTTTCAACACAGGTGGCTTTAAACCTGGTTATGGTTATGTTGTACAATTAGTAAATATGTGTGTATTTATGTGTGTCATTTAGTTTACCTTGCTCTGTGTTGGTTTATGTGACTGTTTATGTGACTGAAACATTTTATTTTGTAGATTATAAAAAGAATAATCAAAACGAGGCCGTGCCCTTAGGCTATAGGGATTTTACCATGGCAACGGCACAACAAATTCAAAAGAAATTGTTTCTCCATATAAAGGCGCCATTCACGCGTTTTTGCAAATTTACAAATTGCTTGTGCCTTTTTTTACGAGTTTTGACGTCTACCAACTGTTTTACACAGGTATAGTGAGACTACATTTCACCTTTGCTTCTTTTTATAGAATGACCAATGGTAAGTATTATCTTTTTTGAAGTATACGTGTACTGAGGACTGTTGTAAGGTGACTGGATATAATGTAATAAGCAATATAATTTGTGAACAGTATATGGACTACTCATGTGTCATGTATGGCTTTGTATGTAGATTTTGTGGTCTCTTTGGGTCAGGATCTTGTGAATGTTTGTCCTAACCCAAACAGCAAGGTTTATGTGATGGAATTGCTTGAAATATGTTGGAGGCTGTGATCTTGCTGAAGAGAGTTCATGTCTCTCGTGTGCTGTGCCCTTGTGCTTTGGAGAGGTCTCGTCTGTGTTGTGAGACATGCCTGCTTAGAGACATGCCCACGATTTTCAACACAGGTGGCTTTAAACCTGGTTATGGTTATGTTGTACAATTAGTAAATATGTGTGTATTTATGTGTGTCATTTAGTTTACCTTGATCTGTGTTGGTTTATGTGACTGTTTATGTGACTGAAACATTTTATTTTGTAGATTATAAAAAGAATAATCAAAACGAGGCCTTGCCCTTAGGCTATAGGGATTTTACCATGGCAATGGCACAACAAATTCAAAAGAAATTGTTTCTCCATATAAACGCGCCACTCACGCGTTTTTGCAAATTTACAAAATTGCTTGTGCCTTTTTTTATGAGTTTTGACGTCTACCAACTGTTTTACACAGGTATAGTGAGACTACATTTCACCTTTGCTTCTTTTTATAGAATGACCAATGGTATTATCTTTTTTGAAGTATACGTGTCCTGTGGACTGTTGTAAGGTGACTGGATATAATGTAATAAGCAATAAAATTTGTGAACAGTATATGGACTACTCATGTGTCATGTATGGATTTGTATGTAGATTTTGTGGTCTCTTTGGGTCAGGATCTTGTGAATGTTTGTCCTAACACAAACAGCATGGTTTATGTGATGGAATTGCTTGAAATGTGTTGGAGGCTGTGATTTTGCTGAAGAGAGTTCATGTCTCTCGTGTGCTGTGCCCTTGTGCTTTGGAGAGGTCTCGTCTGGGTTGTGAGACATGCCTGCTTAGAGACATGCCCACGATTTTCAACACAGGTGGCTTTAAACCTGGTTATGGTTATGTTGTACAATTAGTAAATATGTGTGTATTTATGTGTGTCATTTAGTTTACCTTGCTCTGTGTTGGTTTATGTGACTGTTTATGTGACTGAAACATTTTATTTTGTAGATTATAAAAAGAATAATCAAAACGAGGACTTGCCCTTAGGCTATAGGGATTTTACCATGGCAATGGCACAACAAATTCAAAAGAAATTGTTTCTCCATATAAACGCGCCACTCACGCGTTTTTGCAAATTTACAAATTGCTAGTGCCTTTTTTTATGAGTTTTGACGTCTACCAACTGTTTTACATAGGTATAGTGAGACTACATTTCACCTTTGCTTCTTTTTATAGAATGACCAATGGTAAGTATTATCTTTTTTGAAGTATACGTGTCCTGAGGACTGTTGTAAGGTGACTGGATATAATGTAATAAGTAATATAATTTGTGAACAGTATATGGACTACTCATGTGTCATGTATGGCTTTGTATGTAGATTTTGTGGTCTCTTTGGGTCAGGATTTTGTGAATGTTTGTCCTAACCCAATCAGCATGGTTTATGTGATGGAATTGCTTGAAATATGTTGGAGGCTGTGATTTTGCTGAAGAGAGTTCATGTCTCTCGTGTGTGCTGTGCCCTTGTGCTTTGGAGAGGTCTCGTCTGTGTTGTGAGACATGCCTGCTTAGAGACATGCCCACGATTTTCAACACAGGTGGCTTTAAACCTGGTTATGGTTATGTTGTACAATTAGTAAATATGTGTGTATTTATGTGTGTCATTTAGTTTACCTTGCTCTGTGTTGGTTTATGTGACTGTTTATGTGACTGAAACATTTTATTTTGTAGATTATAAAAAGAATAATCAAAACGAGGCCTTGCACTTAGGCTATAGGGATTTTACCATGGCAATGGCACAACAAATTCAAAAGAAATTGTTTCTCCATATAAACGCGCCACTCACGCGTTTTTGCAAATTTACAAAATTGCTTGTGCCTTTTTTTATGAGTTTTGACGTCTACCAACTGTTTTACACAGGTATAGTGAGACTATATTTCACCTTTGCTTCTTTTTATAGAATGACCAATGGTAAGTATTATCTTTTTTGAAGTATACGTGTCCTGTGGACTGTTGTAAGGTGATTGGATATAATGTAATAAGCAATAAAATTTGTGAACAGTATATGGACTACTCATGTGTCATGTATGGATTTGTATGTAGATTTTGTGGTCTCTTTGGGTCAGGATCTTGTGAATGTTTGTCCTAACACAAACAGCATGGTTTATGTGATGGAATTGCTTGAAATGTGTTGGAGGCTGTGATTTTGCTGAAGAGAGTTCATGTCTCTCGTGTGCTGTGCCCTTGTGCTTTGGAGAGGTCTCGTCTGGGTTGTGAGACATGCCTGCTTAGAGACATGCCCACGATTTTCAACACAGGTGGCTTTAAACCTGGTTATGGTTATGTTGTACAATTAGTAAATATGTGTGTATTTATGTGTGTCATTTAGTTTACCTTGCTCTGTGTTGGTTTATGTGACTGTTTATGTGACTGAAACATTTTATTTTGTAGATTATAAAAAGAATAATCAAAACGAGGCCGTGCCCTTAGGCTATAGGGATTTTACCATGGCAACGGCACAACAAATTCAAAAGAAATTGTTTCTCCATATAAAGGCGCCATTCACGCGTTTTTGCAAATTTACAAATTGCTTGTGCCTTTATTTACGAGTTTTGACGTCTACCAACTGTTTTACACAGGTATAGTGAGACTACATTTCACCTTTGCTTCTTTTTATAGAATGACCAATGGTAAGTATTATATTTTTTGAAGTATACGTGTCCTGAGGACTGTTGTAAGGTGACTGGATATAATGTAATAAGTAATATAATTTGTGAACAGTATATGGACTACTCATGTGTCATGTATGGCTTTGTATGTAGATTTTGTGGTCTCTTTGGGTCAGGATTTTGTGAATGTTTGTCCTAACCCAATCAGCATGGTTTATGTGATGGAATTGCTTGAAATATGTTGGAGGCTGTGATTTTGCTGAAGAGAGTTCATGTCTCTCGTGTGTGCTGTGCCCTTGTGCTTTGGAGAGGTCTCGTCTGTGTTGTGAGACATGCCTGCTTAGAGACATGCCCACGATTTTCAACACAGGTGGCTTTAAACCTGGTTATGGGTATGTTGTACAATTAGTAAATATGTGTGTATTTATGTGTGTCATTTAGTTTACCTTGCTCTGTGTTGGTTTATGTGACTGTTTATGTGACTGAAACATTTTATTTTGTAGATTATAAAAAGAATAATCAAAACGAGGCCGTGCCCTTAGGCTATAGGGATTTTACCATGGCAACGGCACAACAAATTCAAAAGAAATTGTTTCTCCATATAAAGGCGCCATTCACGCGTTTTTGCAAATTTACAAATTGCTTGTGCCTTTATTTACGAGTTTTGACGTCTACCAACTGTTTTACACAGGTATAGTGAGACTACATTTCACCTTTGCTTCTTTTTATAGAATGACCAATGGTAAGTATTATCTTTTTTGAAGTATACGTGTCCTGAGGACTGTTGTAAGGTGACTGGATATAATGTAATAAGTAATATAATTTGTGAACAGTATATGGACTACTCATGTGTCATGTATGGCTTTGTATGTAGATTTTGTGGTCTCTTTGGGTCAGGATTTTGTGAATGTTTGTCCTAACCCAATCAGCATGGTTTATGTGATGGAATTGCTTGAAATATGTTGGAGGCTGTGATTTTGCTGAAGAGAGTTCATGTCTCTCGTGTGTGCTGTGCCCTTGTGCTTTGGAGAGGTCTCATCTGTGTTGTGAGACATGCCTGCTTAGAGACATGCCCACGATTTTCAACACAGGTGGCTTTAAACCTGGTTATGGTTATGTTGTACAATTAGTAAATATGTGTGTATTTATGTGTGTCATTTAGTTTACCTTGCTCTGTGTTGGTTTATGTGACTGTTTATGTGACTGAAACATTTTATTTTGTAGATTATAAAAAGAATAATCAAAACGAGGCCGTGCCCTTAGGCTATAGGGATTTTACCATGGCAACGGCACAACAAATTCAAAAGAAATTGTTTCTCCATATAAAGGCGCCATTCACGCGTTTTTGCTAATTTACAAATTGCTTGTGCCTTTTTTTACGAGTTTTGACGTCTACCAACTGTTTTACACAGGTATAGTGAGACTACATTTCACCTTTGCTTCTTTTTATAGAATGACCAATGGTAAGTATTATCTTTTTTGAAGTATACGTGTACTGAGGACTGTTGTAAGGTGACTGGATATAATGTAATAAGCAATATAATTTGTGAACAGTATATGGACTACTCATGTGTCATGTATGGCTTTGTATGTAGATTTTGTGGTCTCTTTGGGTCAGGATCTTGTGAATGTTTGTCCTAACCCAAACAGCAAGGTTTATGTGATGGAATTGCTTGAAATATGTTGGAGGCTGTGATCTTGCTGAAGAGAGTTCATGTCTCTCGTGTGCTGTGCCCTTGTGCTTTGGAGAGGTCTCGTCTGTGTTGTGAGACATGCCTGCTTAGAGACATGCCCACGATTTTCAACACAGGTGGCTTTAAACCTGGTTATGGTTATGTTGTACAATTAGTAAATATGTGTGTATTTATGTGTGTCATTTAGTTTACCTTGATCTGTGTTGGTTTATGTGACTGTTTATGTGACTGAAACATTTTATTTTGTAGATTATAAAAAGAATAATCAAAACGAGGCCTTGCCCTTAGGCTATAGGGATTTTACCATGGCAATGGCACAACAAATTCAAAAGAAATTGTTTCTCCATATAAACGCGCCACTCACGCGTTTTTGCAAATTTACAAATTGCTTGTGCCTTTTTTTATGAGTTTTGACGTCTACCAACTGTTTTACATAGGTATAGTGAGACTACATTTCACCTTTGCTTCTTTTTATAGAATGACCAATGGTAAGTATTATCTTTTTTGAAGTATACGTGTCCTGTGGACTGTTGTAAGGTGACTGGATATAATGTAATAAGCAATAAAATTTGTGAACAGTATATGGACTACTCATGTGTCATGTATGGATTTGTATGTAGATTTTGTGGTCTCTTTGGGTTAGGATCTTGTGAATGTTTGTCCTAACCCAAACAGCAAGGTTTATGTGATGGAATTGCTTGAAATATGTTGGAGGCTGTGATCTTGCTGAAGAGAGTTCATGTCTCTCGTGTGCTGTGCCCTTGTGCTTTGGAGAGGTCTCGTCTGTGTTGTGAGACATGCCTGCTTAGAGACATGCCCACGATTTTCAACACAGGTGGCTTTAAACCTGGCTATGGTTATGTTGTACAATTAGTAAATATGTGTGTATTTATGGGTGTCATTTAGTTTACCTTGCTCTGTGTTGGTTTATGTGACTGTTTATGTGACTGAAACATTTTATTTTGTAGATTATAAAAAGAATAATCAAAACGAGGCCTTGCACTTAGGCTATAGGGATTTTACCATGGCAACGGCACAACAAATTCAAAAGAAATTGTTTCTCCATATAAACGCGCCACTCACGCGTTTTTGCAAATTTACAAAATTGCTTGTGCCTTTTTTTATGAGTTTTGACGTCTACCAACTGTTTTACACAGGTATAGTGAGACTACATTTCACCTTTGCTTCTTTTTATAGAATGACCAATGGTAAGTATTATCTTTTTTGAAGTATACGTGTCCTGTGGACTGTTGTAAGGTGACTGGATATAATGTAATAAGCAATAAAATTTGTGAACAGTATATGAACTACTCATGTGTCATGTATGGATTTGTATGTAGATTTTGTGGTCTCTTTGGGTCAGGATCTTGTGAATGTTTGTCCTAACACAAACAGCATGGTTTATGTGATGGAATTGCTTGAAATTGTTTCTCCATATAAACGCGCCATTCACGCGTTTTTGCAAATTTACAAATTGCTTGTGCCTTTTTTTACGAGTTTTGACGTCTACCAACTGTTTTACACAGGTATAGTGAGACTACATTTCACCTTTGCTTCTTTTTATAGAATGACCAATGGTAAGTATTATCTTTTTTGAAGTATACGTGTACTGAGGACTGTTGTAAGGTGACTGGATATAATGTAATAAGCAATATAATTTGTGAACAGTATATGGACTACTCCTGTGTCATGTATGGCTTTGTATGTAGATTTTGTGGTCTCTTTGGGTCAGGATCTTGTGAATGTTTGTCCTAACCCAAACAGCAAGGTTTATGTGATGGAATTGCTTGAAATATGTTGGAGGCGGTGATCTTGCTGAAGAGAGTTCATGTCTCTCGTGTGTGCTGTGCCCTTGTGCTTTGGAGAGGTCTCGTCTGTGTTGTGAGACATGCCTGCTTAGAGACATGCCCACGATTTTCAACACAGGTGGCTTTAAACCTGGTTATGGTTATGTTGTACAATTAGTAAATATGTGTGTATTTATGTGTGTCATTTAGTTTACCTTGATCTGTGTTGGTTTATGTGACTGTTTATGTGACTGAAACATTTTATTTTGTAGATTATAAAAAGAATAATCAAAACGAGGCCGTGCCCTTAGGCTATAGGGATTTTACCATGGCAACGGCACAACAAATTCAAAAGAAATTGTTTCTCCATATAAACGCGCCATTCACGCGTTTTTGCAAATTTACAAATTGCTTGTGCCTTTTTTTACGAGTTTTGATGTCTACCAACTGTTTTACACAGGTATAGTGAGACTACATTTCACCTTTGCTTCTTTTTATAGAATGACAAATGGTAAGTATTATCTTTTTTGAAGTATACGTGTACTGAGGACTGTTGTAAGGTGACTGGATATAATGTAATAAGCAATATAATTTGTGAACAGTATATGGACTACTCATGTGTCATGTATGGCTTTGTATGTAGATTTTGTGGTCTCTTTGGGTCAGGATCTTGTGAATGTTTATCCTAACACAAACAGCATGGTTTATGTGATGGAATTGCTTGAAATGTGTTGGAGGCTGTGATTTTGCTGAAGAGAGTTCATGTCTCTCGTGTGCTGTGCCCTTGTGCTTTGGAGAGGTCTCGTCTGGGTTGTGAGACATGCCTGCTTAGAGACATGCCCACGATTTTCAACACAGGTGGCTTTAAACCTGGTTATGGTTATGTTGTACAATTAGTAAATATGTGTGTATTTATGTGTGTCATTTAGTTTACCTTGCTCTGTGTTGGTTTATGTAACTGTTTATGTGACTGAAACATTTTATTTTGTAGATTATAAAAAGAATAATCAAAACGAGGCCTTGCCCTTAGGCTATAGGGATTTTACCATGGCAACGGCACAACAAATTCAAAAGAAATTGTTTCTCCATATAAATGCGCCATTCACGCGTTTTTGCAAATTTACAAATTGCTTGTGCCTTTTTTTACGAGTTTTGATGTCTACCAACTGTTTTACACAGGTATAGTGAGACTACATTTCACCTTTGCTTCTTTTTATAGAATGACAAATGGTAAGTATTATCTTTTTTGAAGTATACGTGTACTGAGGACTGTTGTAAGGTGACTGGATATAATGTAATAAGCAATATAATTTGTGAACAGTATATGGACTACTCATGTGTCATGTATGGCTTTGTATGTAGATTTTGTGGTCTCTTTGGGTCAGGATCTTGTGAATGTTTATCCTAACACAAACAGCATGGTTTATGTGATGGAATTGCTTGAAATGTGTTGGAGGCTGTGATTTTGCTGAAGAGAGTTCATGTCTCTCGTGTGCTGTGCCCTTGTGCTTTGGAGAGGTCTCGTCTGGGTTGTGAGACATGCCTGCTTAGAGACATGCCCACGATTTTCAACACAGGTGGCTTTAAACCTGGTTATGGTTATGTTGTACAATTAGTAAATATGTGTGTATTTATGTGTGTCATTTAGTTTACCTTGCTCTGTGTTGGTTTATGTAACTGTTTATGTGACTGAAACATTTTATTTTGTAGATTATAAAAAGAATAATCAAAACGAGGCCTTGCCCTTAGGCTATAGGGATTTTACCATGGCAACGGCACAACAAATTCAAAAGAAATTGTTTCTCCATATAAACGCGCCACTCACGCGTTTTTGCAAATTTACAAATTGCTTGTGCCTTTTTTTATGAGTTTTGACGTCTACCAACTGTTTTACACAGGTATAGTGAGACTACATTTCACCTTTGCTTCTTTTTATAGAATGACCAATGGTAAGTATTATCTTTTTTGAAGTATACGTGTCCTGAGGACTGTTGTAAGGTGACTGGATATAATGTAATAAGTAATATAATTTGTGAACAGTATATGGACTACTCATGTGTCATGTATGGCTTTGTATGTAGATTTTGTGGTCTCTTTGGGTCAGGATTTTGTGAATGTTTGTCCTAACCCAATCAGCATGGTTTATGTGATGGAATTGCTTGAAATATGTTGGAGGCTGTGATTTTGCTGAAGAGAGTTCATGTCTCTCGTGTGTGCTGTGCCCTTGTGCTTTGGAGAGGTCTCGTCTGTGTTGTGAGACATGCCTGCTTAGAGACATGCCCACGATTTTCAACACAGGTGGCTTTAAACCTGGTTATGGTTATGTTGTACAATTAGTAAATATGTGTGTATTTATGTGTGTCATTTAGTTTACCTTGCTCTGTGTTGGTTTATGTGACTGTTTATGTGACTGAAACATTTTATTTTGTAGATTATAAAAAGAATAATCAAAACGAGGCCGTGCCCTTAGGCTATAGGGATTTTACCATGGCAACGGCACAACAAATTCAAAAGAAATTGTTTCTCCATATAAACACGCCACTCACGCGTTTTTGCAAATTTACAAATTGCTTGTGCCTTTTTTTATGAGTTTTGACGTCTACCAACTGTTTTACACAGGTATAGTGAGACTACATTTCACCTTTGCTTCTTTTTATAGAATGACCAATGGTAAGTATTATCTTTTTTGAAGTATACGTGTCCTGAGGACTGTTGTAAGGTGACTGGATATAATGTAATAAGTAATATAATTTGTGAACAGTATATGGACTACTCATGTGTCATGTATGGCTTTGTATGTAGATTTTGTGGTCTCTTTGGGTCAGGATTTTGTGAATGTTTGTCCTAACCCAATCAGCATGGTTTATGTGATGGAATTGCTTGAAATATGTTGGAGGCTGTGATTTTGCTGAAGAGAGTTCATGTCTCTCGTGTGTGCTGTGCCCTTGTGCTTTGGAGAGGTCTCGTCTGTGTTGTGAGACATGCCTGCTTAGAGACATGCCCACGATTTTCAACACAGGTGGCTTTAAACCTGGTTATGGTTATGTTGTACAATTAGTAAATATGTGTGTATTTATGTGTGTCATTTAGTTTACCTTGCTCTGTGTTGGTTTATGTGACTGTTTATGTGACTGAAACATTTTATTTTGTAGATTATAAAAAGAATAATCAAAACGAGGCCGTGCCCTTAGGCTATAGGGATTTTACCATGGCAACGGCACAACAAATTCAAAAGAAATTGTTTCTCCATATAAAGGCGCCATTCACGCGTTTTTGCAAATTTACAAATTGCTTGTTCCTTTATTTACGAGTTTTGACGTCTACCAACTGTTTTACACAGGTATAGTGAGACTACATTTCACCTTTGCTTCTTTTTATAGAATGACCAATGGTAAGTATTATCTTTTTTGAAGTATACGTGTCCTGTGGACTGTTGTAAGGTGACTGGATATAATGTAATAAGCAATAAAATTTGTGAACAGTATATGGACTACTCATGTGTCATGTATGGCTTTGTATGTAGATTTTGTGGTCTCTTTGGGTCAGGATTTTGTGAATGTTTGTCCTAACCCAATCAGCATGGTTTATGTGATGGAATTGCTTGAAATGTGTTGGAGGCTGTGATTTTGCTGAAGAGAGTTCATGTCTCTCGTGTGTGCTGTGCCCTTGTGCTTTGGAGAGGTCTCGTCTGGGTTGTGAGACATGCCTGCTTAGAGACATGCCCACGATTTTCAACACAGGTGGCTTTAAACCTGGTTATGGTTATGTTGTACAATTAGTAAATATGTGTGTATTTATGTGTGTCATTTAGTTTACCTTGCTCTGTGTTGGTTTATGTGACTGTTTATGTGACTGAAACATTTTATTTTGTAGATTATAAAAAGAATAATCAAAACGAGGCCTTGCCCTTAGGCTATAGGGATTTTACCATGGCAACGGCACAACAAATTCAAAAGAAATTGTTTCTCCATATAAACGCGCCACTCACGCGTTTTTGCAAATTTACAAATTGCTTGTGCCTTTTTTTATGAGTTTTGACGTCTACCAACTGTTTTACACAGGTATAGTGAGACTATATTTCACCTTTGCTTCTTTTTATAGAATGACCAATGGTAAGTATTATCTTTTTTGAAGTATACGTGTCCTGTGGACTGTTGTAAGGTGACTGGATATAATGTAATAAGCAATAAAATTTGTGAACAGTATATGGACTACTCATGTGTCATGTATGGATTTGTATGTAGATTTTGTGGTCTCTTTGGGTCAGGATCTTGTGAATGTTTGTCCTAACACAAACAGCATGGTTTATGTGATGGAATTGCTTGAAATGTGTTGGAGGCTGTGATTTTGCTGAAGAGAGTTCATGTCTCTCGTGTGCTGTGCCCTTGTGCTTTGGAGAGGTCTCGTCTGGGTTGTGAGACATGCCTGCTTAGAGACATGCCCACGATTTTCAACACAGGTGGCTTTAAACCTGGTTATGGTTATGTTGTACAATTAGTAAATATGTGTGTATTTATGTGTGTCATTTAGTTTACCTTGCTCTGTGTTGGTTTATGTGACTGTTTATGTGACTGAAACATTTTATTTTGTAGATTATAAAAAGAATAATCAAAACGAGGCCTTGCCCTTAGGCTATAGGGATTTTACCATGGCAATGGCACAACAAATTCAAAAGAAATTGTTTCTCCATATAAACGCGCCACTCACGCGTTTTTGCAAATTTACAAATTGCTAGTGCCTTTTTTTATGAGTTTTGACGTCTACCAACTGTTTTACATAGGTATAGTGAGACTACATTTCACCTTTGCTTCTTTTTATAGAATGACCAATGGTAAGTATTATCTTTTTTGAAGTATACGTGTCCTGAGGACTGTTGTAAGGTGAATGGATATAATGTAATAAGTAATATAATTTGTGAACAGTATATGGACTACTCATGTGTCATGTATGGCTTTGTATGTAGATTTTGTGGTCTCTTTGGGTCAGGATTTTGTGAATGTTTGTCCTAACCCAATCAGCATGGTTTATGTGATGGAATTGCTTGAAATATGTTGGAGGCTGTGATTTTGCTGAAGAGAGTTCATGTCTCTCGTGTGTGCTGTGCCCTTGTGCTTTGGAGAGGTCTCGTCTGTGTTGTGAGACATGCCTGCTTAGAGACATGCCCACGATTTTCAACACAGGTGGCTTTAAACCTGGTTATGGTTATGTTGTACAATTAGTAAATATGTGTGTATTTATGTGTGTCATTTAGTTTACCTTGCTCTGTGTTGGTTTATGTGACTGTTTATGTGACTGAAACATTTTATTTTGTAGATTATAAAAAGAATAATCAAAACGAGGCCGTGCCCTTAGGCTATAGGGATTTTACCATGGCAACGGCACAACAAATTCAAAAGAAATTGTTTCTCCATATAAAGGCGCCATTCACGCGTTTTTGCAAATTTACAAATTGCTTGTGCCTTTATTTACGAGTTTTGACGTCTACCAACTGTTTTACACAGGTATAGTGAGACTACATTTCACCTTTGCTTCTTTTTATAGAATGACCAATGGTAAGTATTATCTTTTTTGAAGTATACGTGTCCTGAGGACTGTTGTAAGGTGACTGGATATAATGTAATAAGTAATATAATTTGTGAACAGTATATGGACTACTCATGTGTCATGTATGGCTTTGTATGTAGATTTTGTGGTCTCTTTGGGTCAGGATTTTGTGAATGTTTGTCCTAACCCAATCAGCATGGTTTATGTGATGGAATTGCTTGAAATATGTTGGAGGCTGTGATTTTGCTGAAGAGAGTTCATGTCTCTCGTGTGTGCTGTGCCCTTGTGCTTTGGAGAGGTCTCATCTGTGTTGTGAGACATGCCTGCTTAGAGACATGCCCACGATTTTCAACACAGGTGGCTTTAAACCTGGTTATGGTTATGTTGTACAATTAGTAAATATGTGTGTATTTATGTGTGTCATTTAGTTTACCTTGCTCTGTGTTGGTTTATGTGACTGTTTATGTGACTGAAACATTTTATTTTGTAGATTATAAAAAGAATAATCAAAACGAGGCCGTGCCCTTAGGCTATAGGGATTTTACCATGGCAACGGCACAACAAATTCAAAAGAAATTGTTTCTCCATATAAAGGCGCCATTCACGCGTTTTTGCAAATTTACAAATTGCTTGTGCCTTTTTTTACGAGTTTTGACGTCTACCAACTGTTTTACACAGGTATAGTGAGACTACATTTCACCTTTGCTTCTTTTTATAGAATGACCAATGGTAAGTATTATCTTTTTTGAAGTATACGTGTACTGAGGACTGTTGTAAGGTGACTGGATATAATGTAATAAGCAATATAATTTGTGAACAGTATATGGACTACTCATGTGTCATGTATGGCTTTGTATGTAGATTTTGTGGTCTCTTTGGGTCAGGATCTTGTGAATGTTTGTCCTAACCCAAACAGCAAGGTTTATGTGATGGAATTGCTTGAAATATGTTGGAGGCTGTGATCTTGCTGAAGAGAGTTCATGTCTCTCGTGTGCTGTGCCCTTGTGCTTTGGAGAGGTCTCGTCTGTGTTGTGAGACATGCCTGCTTAGAGACATGCCCACGATTTTCAACACAGGTGGCTTTAAACCTGGTTATGGTTATGTTGTACAATTAGTAAATATGTGTGTATTTATGTGTGTCATTTAGTTTACCTTGATCTGTGTTGGTTTATGTGACTGTTTATGTGACTGAAACATTTTATTTTGTAGATTATAAAAAGAATAATCAAAACGAGGCCTTGCCCTTAGGCTATAGGGATTTTACCATGGCAATGGCACAACAAATTCAAAAGAAATTGTTTCTCCATATAAACGCGCCACTCACGCGTTTTTGCAAATTTACAAAATTGCTTGTGCCTTTTTTTATGAGTTTTGACGTCTACCAACTGTTTTACACAGGTATAGTGAGACTACATTTCACCTTTGCTTCTTTTTATAGAATGACCAATGGTATTATCTTTTTTGAAGTATACGTGTCCTGTGGACTGTTGTAAGGTGACTGGATATAATGTAATAAGCAATAAAATTTGTGAACAGTATATGGACTACTCATGTGTCATGTATGGATTTGTATGTAGATTTTGTGGTCTCTTTGGGTCAGGATCTTGTGAATGTTTGTCCTAACACAAACAGCATGGTTTATGTGATGGAATTGCTTGAAATGTGTTGGAGGCTGTGATTTTGCTGAAGAGAGTTCATGTCTCTCGTGTGTGCTGTGCCCTTGTGCTTTGGAGAGGTCTCGTCTGTGTTGTGAGACATGCCTGCTTAGAGACATGCCCACGATTTTCAACACAGGTGGCTTTAAACCTGGTTATGGTTATGTTGTACAATTAGTAAATATGTGTGTATTTATGTGTGTCATTTAGTTTACCTTGCTCTGTGTTGGTTTATGTGACTGTTTATGTGACTGAAACATTTTATTTTGTAGATTATAAAAAGAATAATCAAAACGAGGCCGTGCCCTTAGGCTATAGGGATTTTACCATGGCAACGGCACAACAAATTCAAAAGAAATTGTTTCTCCATATAAACGCGCCATTCACGCGTTTTTGCAAATTTACAAATTGCTTGTGCCTTTTTTTACGAGTTTTGACGTCTACCAACTGTTTTACACAGGTATAGTGAGACTACATTTCACCTTTGCTTCTTTTTATAGAATGACCAATGGTAAGTATTATCTTTTTTGAAGTATACGTGTCCTGAGGACTGTTGTAAGGTGACTGGATATAATGTAATAAGTAATATAATTTGTGAACAGTATATGGACTACTCATGTGTCATGTATGGCTTTGTATGTAGATTTTGTGGTCTCTTTGGGTCAGGATTTTGTGAATGTTTGTCCTAACCCAATCAGCATGGTTTATGTGATGGAATTGCTTGAAATTGTTTCTCCATATAAACGCGCCATTCACGCGTTTTTGCAAATTTACAAATTGCTTGTGCCTTTTTTTACGAGTTTTGACGTCTACCAACTGTTTTACACAGGTATAGTGAGACTACATTTCACCTTTGCTTCTTTTTATAGAATGACCAATGGTAAGTATTATCTTTTTTGAAGTATACGTGTCCTGAGGACTGTTGTAAGGTGACTGGATATAATGTAATAAGTAATATAATTTGTGAACAGTATATGGACTACTCATGTGTCATGTATGGCTTTGTATGTAGATTTTGTGGTCTCTTTGGGTCAGGATTTTGTGAATGTTTGTCCTAACCCAATCAGCATGGTTTATGTGATGGAATTGCTTGAAATATGTTGGAGGCTGTGATTTTGCTGAAGAGAGTTCATGTCTCTCGTGTGTGCTGAGCCCTTGTGCTTTGGAGAGGTCTCGTCTGTGTTGTGAGACATGCCTGCTTAGAGACATGCCCACGATTTTCAACACAGGTGGCTTTAAACCTGGTTATGGTTATGTTGTACAATTAGTAAATATGTGTGTATTTATGTGTGTCATTTAGTTTACCTTGCTCTGTGTTGGTTTATGTGACTGTTTATGTGACTGAAACATTTTATTTTGTAGATTATAAAAAGAATAATCAAAACGAGGCCGTGCCCTTAGGCTATAGCAGTGGTTCCCAAACTTTTTCTGCCGTGCCCCCCTTTAGTAGATGAGAATATTTTTGCGCCCCCCCTACACCCCCCCCCCCTATATTGACTAGGGATGTGTTGAAAACTTACAAAAACAATAGGTTCACAACTTTGGTCAAACATGAAAAAAATAAACTGCAAGAAACCTTTTAAATGGTTCAAGAATTCTAAATATAATTTAAAATAAATAAGGAGATGAAATAAGAGAAACAGCAATACATATGCGGCTAGTTTGCAAGCGCAGACATCACGCAGAGCACAAAGCATGTAACGGCCAGAAATATGTGTACTGTCTCTTTAAGGGAGCGAGTTGCGTGCGCGTATGGAATATTGTTGTTTTTTTTAGCATTCTGCCGAGTCAGACCACTGCTCTTTATTTCATTTCTGTAAGTAACGCATTAAATGAGATTTGGACAACTCACCTGTTCATGTATGAACAGTGAAGTATTGCTGGAGCCCAGGTTTATTTTGGTCAACCAGCAAATAAACGGACTAAGTGGAATACCACCAGCACGAGTATTAAGGTTGAACTAACTCCGAAAAGCAAGCAATATAAGCATAGAACTAGACTGAATAGATCTGTTTTTATGGATCGGTCACATTGTCACCGATACCCGATCTAGAATTTTTTCAGATATTAATATCGGAATCGGTGCATCCCTAATATTGACACATGTGCACGTTTTACTTTCAAGCTCCGCGCCCCCCCTGCAATAGCTCCGCGCCCCACCTAGGGGGCGCGCCCCCCACTTTGGGAACCACTGGGCTATAGGGATTTTACCATGGCAACGGCACAACAAATTCAAAAGAAATTGTTTCTCCATATAAACGCGCCATTCACGCGTTTTTGCAAATTTACAAATTGCTTGTGCCTTTTTTTACGAGTTTTGACGTCTACCAACTGTTTTACACAGGTATAGTAAGACTACATTTCACCTATGCTTCTTTTTATAGAATGACAAATGGTAAGTATTATCTTTTTTGAAGTATACGTGTACTGAGGACTGTTGTAAGGTGACTGGATATAATGTAATAAGCAATATAATTTGTGAACAGTATATGGACTACTCATGTGTCATGTATGGCTTTGTATGTAGATTTTGTGGTCTCTTTGGGTCAGGATCTTGTGAATGTTTGTCCTAACACAAACAGCATGGTTTATGTGATGGAATTGCTTGAAATGTGTTGGAGGCTGTGATTTTGCTGAAGAGAGTTCATGTCTCTCGTGTGCTGTGCCCTTGTGCTTTGGAGAGGTCTTGTCTGGGTTGTGAGACATGCCTGCTTAGAGACATGCCCACGATTTTCAACACAGGTGGCTTTAAACCTGGTTATGGTTATGTTGTACAATTAGTAAATATGTGTGTATTTATGTGTCATTTAGTTTACCTTGCTCTGTGTTGGTTTATGTAACTGTTTATGTGACTGAAACATTTTATTTTGTAGATTATAAAAAGAATAATCAAAACGAGGCCTTGCCCTTAGGCTATAGGGATTTTACCATGGCAACGGCACAACAAATTCAAAAGAAATTGTTTCTCCATATAAACGCGCCACTCACGCGTTTTTGCAAATTTACAAATTGCTTGTGCCTTTTTTTATGAGTTTTGACGTCTACCAACTGTTTTACACAGGTATAGTGAGACTACATTTCACCTTTGCTTCTTTTTATAGAATGACCAATGGTAAGTATTATCTTTTTTGAAGTATACGTGTCCTGAGGACTGTTGTAAGGTGACTGGATATAATGTAATAAGTAATATAATTTGTGAACAGTATATGGACTACTCATGTGTCATGTATGGCTTTGTATGTAGATTTTGTGGTCTCTTTGGGTCAGGATTTTGTGAATGTTTGTCCTAACCCAATCAGCATGGTTTATGTGATGGAATTGCTTGAAATATGTTGGAGGCTGTGATTTTGCTGAAGAGAGTTCATGTCTCTCGTGTGTGCTGTGCCCTTGTGCTTTGGAGAGGTCTCGTCTGTGTTGTGAGACATGCCTGCTTAGAGACATGCCCACGATTTTCAACACAGGTGGCTTTAAACCTGGTTATGGTTATGTTGTACAATTAGTAAATATGTGTGTATTTATGTGTGTCATTTAGTTTACCTTGCTCTGTGTTGGTTTATGTGACTGTTTATGTGACTGAAACATTTTATTTTGTAGATTATAAAAAGAATAATCAAAACGAGGCCGTGCCCTTAGGCTATAGGGATTTTACCATGGCAACGGCACAACAAATTCAAAAGAAATTGTTTCTCCATATAAACACGCCACTCACGCGTTTTTGCAAATTTACAAATTGCTTGTGCCTTTTTTTATGAGTTTTGACGTCTACCAACTGTTTTACACAGGTATAGTGAGACTACATTTCACCTTTGCTTCTTTTTATAGAATGACCAATGGTAAGTATTATCTTTTTTGAAGTATACGTGTCCTGAGGACTGTTGTAAGGTGACTGGATATAATGTAATAAGTAATATAATTTGTGAACAGTATATGGACTACTCATGTGTCATGTATGGCTTTGTATGTAGATTTTGTGGTCTCTTTGGGTCAGGATTTTGTGAATGTTTGTCCTAACCCAATCAGCATGGTTTATGTGATGGAATTGCTTGAAATATGTTGGAGGCTGTGATTTTGCTGAAGAGAGTTCATGTCTCTCGTGTGTGCTGTGCCCTTGTGCTTTGGAGAGGTCTCGTCTGTGTTGTGAGACATGCCTGCTTAGAGACATGCCCACGATTTTCAACACAGGTGGCTTTAAACCTGGTTATGGTTATGTTGTACAATTAGTAAATATGTGTGTATTTATGTGTGTCATTTAGTTTACCTTGATCTGTGTTGGTTTATGTGACTGTTTATGTGACTGAAACATTTTATTTTGAAGATTATAAAAAGAATAATCAAAACGAGGCCTTGCCCTTAGGCTATAGGGATTTTACCATGGCAACGGCACAACAAATTCAAAAGAAATTGTTTCTCCATATAAACGCGCCACTCACGCGTTTTTGCAAATTTACAAATTGCTTGTGCCTTTTTTAATGAGTTTTGACGTCTACCAACTGTTTTACACAGGTATAGTGAGACTACATTTCACCTTTGCTTCTTTTTATAGAATGACCAATGGTAAGTATTATCTTTTTTGAAGTATACGTGTCCTGTGGACTGTTGTAAGGTGACTGGATATAATGTAATAAGCAATCAAATTTGTGAACAGTATATGGACTACTCATGTGTCATGTATGGATTTGTATGTAGATTTTGTGGTCTCTTTGGGTCAGGATCTTGTGAATGTTTGTCCTAACACAAACAGCATGGTTTATGTGATGGAATTGCTTGAAATGTGTTGGAGGCTGTGATTTTGCTGAAGAGAGTTCATGTCTCTCGTGTGCTGTGCCCTTGTGCTTTGGAGAGGTCTCGTCTGTGTTGTGAGACATGCCTGCTTAGAGACATGCCCACGATTTTCAACACATGTGGCTTTAAACCTGGTTATGGTTATGTTGTACAATTAGTAAATATGTGTGTATTTATGTGTGTCATTTAGTTTACCTTGCTCTGTGTTGGTTTATGTAACTGTTTATGTGACTGAAACATTTTATTTTGTAGATTATAAAAAGAATAATCAAAACGAGGCCTTGCCCTTAGGCTATAGGGATTTTACCATGGCAACGGCACAACAAATTCAAAAGAAATTGTTTCTCCATATAAACGCGCCACTCACGCGTTTTTGCAAATTTACAAATTGCTTGTGCCTTTTTTTATGAGTTTTGACGTCTACCAACTGTTTTACACAGGTATAGTGAGACTACATTTCACCTTTGCTTCTTTTTATAGAATGACCAATGGTAAGTATTATCTTTTTTGAAGTATACGTGTCCTGAGGACTGTTGTAAGGTGACTGGATATAATGTAATAAGTAATATAATTTGTGAACAGTATATGGACTACTCATGTGTCATGTATGGCTTTGTATGTAGATTTTGTGGTCTCTTTGGGTCAGGATTTTGTGAATGTTTGTCCTAACCCAATCAGCATGGTTTATGTGATGGAATTGCTTGAAATATGTTGGAGGCTGTGATTTTGCTGAAGAGAGTTCATGTCTCTCGTGTGTGCTGTGCCCTTGAGCTTTGGAGAGGTCTCGTCTGTGTTGTGAGACATGCCTGCTTAGAGACATGCCCACGATTTTCAACACAGGTGGCTTTAAACCTGGTTATGGTTATGTTGTACAATTAGTAAATATGTGTGTATTTATGTGTGTCATTTAGTTTACCTTGCTCTGTGTTGGTTTATGTGACTGTTTATGTGACTGAAACATTTTATTTTGTAGATTATAAAAAGAATAATCAAAACGAGGCTGTGCCCTTAGGCTATAGGGATTTTACCATGGCAACGGCACAACAAATTCAAAAGAAATTGTTTCTCCATATAAACGCGCCATTCACGCGTTTTTGCAAATTTACAAATTGCTTGTGCCTTTTTTTACGAGTTTTGACGTCTACCAACTGTTTTACACAGGTATAGTAAGACTACATTTCACCTTTGCTTCTTTTTATAGAATGACAAATGGTAAGTATTATCTTTTTTGAAGTATACGTGTACTGAGGACTGTTGTAAGGTGACTGGATATAATGTAATAAGCAATATAATTTGTGAACAGTATATGGACTATTCATGTTTCATGTATGGCTTTGTATGTAGATTTTGTGGTCTCTTTGGGTCAGGATCTTGTGAATGTTTGTCCTAACACAAACAGCATGGTTTATGTGATGGAATTGCTTGAAATGTGTTGGAGGCTGTGATTTTGCTGAAGAGAGTTCATGTCTCTCGTGTGCTGTGCCCTTGTGCTTTGGAGAGGTCTCGTCTGGGTTGTGAGACATGCCTGCTTAGAGACATGCCCACGATTTTCAACACAGGTGGCTTTAAACCTGGTTATGGTTATGTTGTACAATTAGTAAATATGTGTGTATTTATGTGTGTCATTTAGTTTACCTTGCTCTGTGTTGGTTTATGTAACTGTTTATGTGACTGAAACATTTTATTTTGTAGATTATAAAAAGAATAATCAAAACGAGGCCTTGCCCTTAGGCTATAGGGATTTTACCATGGCAACGGCACAACAAATTCAAAAGAAATTGTTTCTCCATATAAACGCGCCACTCACGCGTTTTTGCAAATTTACAAATTGCTTGTGCCTTTTTTTATGAGTTTTGACGTCTACCAACTGTTTTACACAGGTATAGTGAGACTACATTTCACCTTTGCTTCTTTTTATAGAATGACCAATGGTAAGTATTATCTTTTTTGAAGTATACGTGTCCTGAGGACTGTTGTAAGGTGACTGGATATAATGTAATAAGTAATATAATTTGTGAACAGTATATGGACTACTCATGTGTCATGTATGGCTTTGTATGTAGATTTTGTGGTCTCTTTGGGTCAGGATTTTGTGAATGTTTGTCCTAACCCAATCAGCATGGTTTATGTGATGGAATTGCTTGAAATATGTTGGAGGCTGTGATTTTGCTGAAGAGAGTTCATGTCTCTCGTGTGTGCTGTGCCCTTGTGCTTTGGAGAGGTCTCGTCTGGGTTGTGAGACATGCCTGCTTAGAGACATGCCCACGATTTTCAACACAGGTGGCTTTAAACCTGGTTATGGTTATGTTGTACAATTAGTAAATATGTGTGTATTTATGTGTGTCATTTAGTTTACCTTGCTCTGTGTTGGTTTATGTGACTGTTTATGTGACTGAAACATTTTATTTTGTAGATTATAAAAAGAATAATCAAAACGAGGCCGTGCCCTTAGGCTATAGGGATTTTACCATGGCAACGGCACAACAAATTCAAAAGAAATTGTTTCTCCATATAAACGCGCCATTCACGCGTTTTTGCAAATTTACAAATTGCTTGTGCCTTTTTTTACGAGTTTTGACGTCTCCCAACTGTTTTACACAGGTATAGTGAGACTACATTTCACCTTTGCTTCTTTTTATAGAATGACCAATGGTAAGTATTATCTTTTTTTAAGTATACGTGTACTGAGGACTGTTGTAAGGTGACTGGATATAATGTAATAAGCAATATAATTTGTGAACAGTATATGGACTACTCATGTGTCATGTATGGCTTTGTATGTAGATTTTGTGGTCTCTTTGGGTCAGGATCTTGTGAATGTTTGTCCTAACACAAACAGCATGGTTTATGTGATGGAATTGCTTGAAATGTGTTGGAGGCTGTGATTTTGCTGAAGAGAGTTCATGTCTCTCGTGTGCTGTGCCCTTGTGCTTTGGAGAGGTCTCGTCTGTGTTGGGAGACATGCCTGCTTAGAGACATGCCCACGATTTTCAACATAGGTGGCTTTAAACCTGGTTATGGTTATGTTGTACAATTAGTAAATATGTGTGTATTTATGTGTGTCATTTAGTTTACCTTGATCTGTGTTGGTTTATGTGACTGTTTATGTGACTGAAACATTTTATTTTGTAGATTATAAAAAGAATAATCAAAACGAGGCCTTGCCCTTAGGCTATAGGGATTTTACCATGGCAACGGCACAACAAATTCAAAAGAAATTGTTTCTCCATATAAACGCGCCACTCACGCGTTTTTGCAAATTTACAAATTGCTTGTGCCTTTTTTAATGAGTTTTGACGTCTACCAACTGTTTTACACAGGTATAGTGAGACTACATTTCACCTTTGCTTCTTTTTATAGAATGACCAATGGTAAGTATTATCTTTTTTGAAGTATACGTGTCCTGAGGACTGTTGTAAGGTGACTGGATATAATGTAATAAGTAATATAATTTGTGAACAGTATATGGACTACTCATGTGTCATGTATGGCTTTGTATGTAGATTTTGTGGTCTCTTTGGGTCAGGATTTTGTGAATGTTTGTCCTAACCCAATCAGCATGGTTTATGTGATGGAATTGCTTGAAATATGTTGGAGGCTGTGATTTTGCTGAAGAGAGTTCATGTCTCTCGTGTGTGCTGTGCCCTTGTGCTTTGGAGAGGTCTCGTCTGTGTTGGGAGACATGCCTGCTTAGAGACATGCCCACGATTTTCAACACAGGTGGCTTTAAACCTGGTTATGGTTATGTTGTACAATTAGTAAATATGTGTGTATTTATGTGTGTCATTTAGTTTACCTTGCTCTGTGTTGGTTTATGTGACTGTTTATGTGACTGAAACATTTTATTTTGTAGATTATAAAGAGAATAATCAAAACGAGGCCGTGCCCTTAGGCTATAGGGATTTTACCATGGCAACGGCACAACAAATTCAAAAGAAATTGTTTCTCCATATAAACGCGCCATTCACGCGTTTTTGCAAATTTACAAATTGCTTGTGCCTTTTTTTACGAGTTTTGACGTCTCCCAACTGTTTTACACAGGTATAGTGAGACTACATTTCACCTTTGCTTCTTTTTATAGAATGACCAATGGTAAGTATTATCTTTTTTGAAGTATACGTGTACTGAGGACTGTTGTAAGGTGACTGGATATAATGTAATAAGCAATATAATTTGTGAACAGTATATGGACTACTCATGTGTCATGTATGGCTTTGTATGTAGATTTTGTGGTCTCTTTGGGTCAGGATCTTGTGAATGTTTGTCCTAACACAAACAGCATGGTTTATGTGATGGAATTGCTTGAAATGTGTTGGAGGCTGTGATTTTGCTGAAGAGAGTTCATGTCTCTCGTGTGCTGTGCCCTTGTGCTTTGGAGAGGTCTCGTCTGGGTTGTGAGACATGCCTGCTTAGAGACATGCCCACGATTTTCAACATAGGTGGCTTTAAACCTGGTTATGGTTATGTTGTACAATTAGTAAATATGTGTGTATTTATGTGTGTCATTTAGTTTACCTTGATCTGTGTTGGTTTATGTGACTGTTTATGTGACTGAAACATTTTATTTTGTAGATTATAAAAAGAATAATCAAAACGAGGCCTTGCCCTTAGGCTATAGGGATTTTACCATGGCAACGGCACAACAAATTCAAAAGAAATTGTTTCTCCATATAAACGCGCCACTCACGCGTTTTTGCAAATTTACAAATTGCTTGTGCCTTTTTTAATGAGTTTTGACGTCTACCAACTGTTTTACACAGGTATAGTGAGACTACATTTCACCTTTGCTTCTTTTTATAGAATGACCAATGGTAAGTATTATCTTTTTTGAAGTATACGTGTCCTGAGGGCTGTTGTAAGGTGACTGGATATAATGTAATAAGTAATATAATTTGTGAACAGTATATGGACTACTCATGTGTCATGTATGGCTTTGTATGTAGATTTTGTGGTCTCTTTGGGTCAGGATTTTGTGAATGTTTGTCCTAACCCAATCAGCATGGTTTATGTGATGGAATTGCTTGAAATATGTTGGAGGCTGTGATTTTGCTGAAGAGAGTTCATGTCTCTCGTGTGTGCTGTGCCCTTGTGCTTTGGAGAGGTCTCGTCTGTGTTGTGAGACATGCCTGCTTAGAGACATGCCCACGATTTTCAACACAGGTGGCTTTAAACCTGGTTATGGTTATGTTGTACAATTAGTAAATATGTGTGTATTTATGTGTGTCATTTAGTTTACCTTGATCTGTGTTGGTTTATGTGACTGTTTATGTGACTGAAACATTTTATTTTGTAGATTGTAAAAAGAATAATCAAAACGAGGCCTTGCCCTTAGGCTATAGGGATTTTACCATGGCAACGGCACAACAAATTCAAAAGAAATTGTTTCTCCATATAAACGCGCCACTCACGCGTTTTTGCAAATTTACAAATTGCTTGTGCCTTTTTTAATGAGTTTTGACGTCTACCAACTGTTTTACACAGGTATAGTGAGACTACATTTCACCTTTGCTTCTTTTTATAGAATGACCAATGGTAAGTATTATCTTTTTTGAAGTATACGTGTCCTGTGGACTGTTGTAAGGTGACTGGATATAATGTAATAAGCAATCAAATTTGTGAACAGTATATGGACTACTCATGTGTCATGTATGGCTTTGTATGTAGATTTTGTGGTCTCTTTGGGTCAGGATCTTGTGAATGTTTGTCCTAACACAAACAGCATGGTTTATGTGATGGAATTGCTTGAAATGTGTTGGAGGCTGTGATTTTGCTGAAGAGAGTTCATGTCTCTCGTGTGCTGTGCCCTTGTGCTTTGGAGAGGTCTCGTCTGGGTTGTGAGACATGCCTGCTTAGAGACATGCCCACGATTTTCAACATAGGTGGCTTTAAACCTGGTTATGGTTATGTTGTACAATTAGTAAATATGTGTGTATTTATGTGTGTCATTTAGTTTACCTTGATCTGTGTTGGTTTATGTGACTGTTTATGTGACTGAAACATTTTATTTTGTAGATTATAAAAAGAATAATCAAAACGAGGCCTTGCCCTTAGGCTATAGGGATTTTACCATGGCAACGGCACAACAAATTCAAAAGAAATTGTTTCTCCATATAAACGCGCCACTCACGCGTTTTTGCAAATTTACAAATTGCTTGTGCCTTTTTTTATGAGTTTTGACGTCTACCAACTGTTTTACACAGGTATAGTGAGACTACATTTCACCTTTGCTTCTTTTTATAGAATGACCAATGGTAAGTATTATCTTTTTTGAAGTATACGTGTCCTGAGGACTGTTGTAAGGTGACTGGATATAATGTAATAAGTAATATAATTTGTGAACAGTATATGGACTACTCATGTGTCATGTATGGCTTTGTATGTAGATTTTGTGGTCTCTTTGGGTCAGGATTTTGTGAATGTTTGTCCTAACCCAATCAGCATGGTTTATGTGATGGAATTGCTTGAAATATGTTGGAGGCTGTGATTTTGCTGAAGAGAGTTCATGTCTCTCGTGTGCTGTGCCCTTGTGCTTTGGAGAGGTCTCGTCTGGGTTGTGAGACATGCCTGCTTAGAGACATGCCCACGATTTTCAACATAGGTGGCTTTAAACCTGGTTATGGTTATGTTGTACAATTAGTAAATATGTGTGTATTTATGTGTGTCATTTAGTTTACCTTGATCTGTGTTGGTTTATGTGACTGTTTATGTGACTGAAACATTTTATTTTGTAGATTATAAAAAGAATAATCAAAACGAGGCCTTGCCCTTAGGCTATAGGGATTTTACCATGGCAACGGCACAACAAATTCAAAAGAAATTGTTTCTCCATATAAACGCGCCACTCACGCGTTTTTGCAAATTTACAAATTGCTTGTGCCTTTTTTAATGAGTTTTGACGTCTACCAACTGTTTTACACAGGTATAGTGAGACTACATTTCACCTTTGCTTCTTTTTATAGAATGACCAATGGTAAGTATTATCTTTTTTGAAGTATACGTGTCCTGAGGACTGTTGTAAGGTGACTGGATATAATGTAATAAGTAATATAATTTGTGAACAGTATATGGACTACTCATGTGTCATGTATGGCTTTGTATGTAGATTTTGTGGTCTCTTTGGGTCAGGATTTTGTGAATGTTTGTCCTAACCCAATCAGCATGGTTTATGTGATGGAATTGCTTGAAATATGTTGGAGGCTGTGATTTTGCTGAAGAGAGTTCATGTCTCTCGTGTGTGCTGTGCCCTTGTGCTTTGGAGAGGTCTCGTCTGTGTTGTGAGACATGCCTGCTTAGAGACATGCCCACGATTTTCAACACAGGTGGCTTTAAACCTGGTTATGGTTATGTTGTACAATTAGTAAATATGTGTGTATTTATGTGTGTCATTTAGTTTACCTTGATCTGTGTTGGTTTATGTGACTGTTTATGTGACTGAAACATTTTATTTTGTAGATTATAAAAAGAATAATCAAAACGAGGCCTTGCCCTTAGGCTATAGGGATTTTACCATGGCAACGGCACAACAAATTCAAAAGAAATTGTTTCTCCATATAAACGCGCCACTCACGCGTTTTTGCAAATTTACAAATTGCTTGTGCCTTTTTTAATGAGTTTTGACGTCTACCAACTGTTTTACACAGGTATAGTGAGACTACATTTCACCTTTGCTTCTTTTTATAGAATGACCAATGGTAAGTATTATCTTTTTTGAAGTATACGTGTCCTGTGGACTGTTGTAAGGTGACTGGATATAATGTAATAAGCAATCAAATTTGTGAACAGTATATGGACTACTCATGTGTCATGTATGGATTTGTATGTAGATTTTGTGGTCTCTTTGGGTCAGGATCTTGTGAATGTTTGTCCTAACACAAACAGCATGGTTTATGTGATGGAATTGCTTGAAATGTGTTGGAGGCTGTGATTTTGCTGAAGAGAGTTCATGTCTCTCGTGTGCTGTGCCCTTGTGCTTTGGAGAGGTCTCGTCTGTGTTGTGAGACATGCCTGCTTAGAGACATGCCCACGATTTTCAACACATGTGGCTTTAAACCTGGTTATGGTTATGTTGTACAATTAGTAAATATGTGTGTATTTATGTGTGTCATTTAGTTTACCTTGCTCTGTGTTGGTTTATGTAACTGTTTATGTGACTGAAACATTTTATTTTGTAGATTATAAAAAGAATAATCAAAACGAGGCCTTGCCCTTAGGCTATAGGGATTTTACCATGGCAACGGCACAACAAATTCAAAAGAAATTGTTTCTCCATATAAACGCGCCACTCACGCGTTTTTGCAAATTTACAAATTGCTTGTGCCTTTTTTAATGAGTTTTGACGTCTACCAACTGTTTTACACAGGTATAGTGAGACTACATTTCACCTTTGCTTCTTTTTATAGAATGACCAATGGTAAGTATTATCTTTTTTGAAGTATACGTGTCCTGTGGACTGTTGTAAGGTGACTGGATATAATGTAATAAGCAATCAAATTTGTGAACAGTATATGGACTACTCATGTGTCATGTATGGATTTGTATGTAGATTTTGTGGTCTCTTTGGGTCAGGATCTTGTGAATGTTTGTCCTAACACAAACAGCATGGTTTATGTGATGGAATTGCTTGAAATGTGTTGGAGGCTGTGATTTTGCTGAAGAGAGTTCATGTCTCTCGTGTGCTGTGCCCTTGTCCTTTGGAGAGGTCTCGTCTGTGTTGTGAGACATGCCTGCTTAGAGACATGCCCACGATTTTCAACACAGGTGGCTTTAAACCTGGTTATGGTTATGTTGTACAATTAGTAAATATGTGTGTATTTATGTGTGTCATTTACTTTACCTTGCTCTGTGTTGGTTTATGTGACTGTTTATGTGACTGAAACATTTTATTTTGTAGATTATAAAAAGAATAATCAAAACGAGGCCGTGCCCGTAGGCTATAGGGATTTTACCATGGCAACGGCACAACAAATTCAAAAGAAATTGTTTCTCCATATAAACGCGCCATTCACGCGTTTTTGCAAATTTACAAATTGCTTGTGCCTTTTTTTACGAGTTTTGACGTCTCCCAACTGTTTTACACAGGTATAGTGAGACTACATTTCACCTTTGCTTCTTTTTATAGAATGACCAATGGTAAGTATTATCTTTTTTGAAGTATACGTGTACTGAGGACTGTTGTAAGGTGACTGGATATAATGTAATAAGCAATATAATTTGTGAACAGTATATGGACTACTCATGTGTCATGTATGGCTTTGTATGTAGATTTTGTGGTCTCTTTGGGTCAGGATCTTGTGAATGTTTGTCCTAACACAAACAGCATGGTTTATGTGATGGAATTGCTTGAATTGTGTTGGAGGCTGTGATTTTGCTGAAGAGAGTTCATGTCTCTCGTGTGCTGTGCCCTTGTGCTTTGGAGAGGTCTCGTCTGTGTTGTGAGACATGCCTGCTTAGAGACATGCCCACGATTTTCAACACAGGTGGCTTTAAACCTGGTTATGGTTATGTTGTACAATTAGTAAATATGTGTGTATTTATGTGTGTCATTTAGTTTACCTTGATCTGTGTTGGTTTATGTGACTGTTTATGTGACTGAAACATTTTATTTTGTAGATTATAAAAAGAATAATCAAAACGAGGCCTTGCCCTTAGGCTATAGGGATTTTACCATGGCAACGGCACAACAAATTCAAAAGAAATTGTTTCTCCATATAAACGCGCCACTCACGCGTTTTTGCAAATTTACAAATTGCTTGTGCCTTTTTTAATGAGTTTTGACGTCTACCAACTGTTTTACACAGGTATAGTGAGACTACATTTCACCTTTGCTTCTTTTTATAGAATGACCAATGGTAAGTATTATCTTTTTTGAAGTATACGTGTCCTGTGGACTGTTGTAAGGTGACTGGATATAATGTAATAAGCAATCAAATTTGTGAACAGTATATGGACTACTCATGTGTCATGTATGGATTTGTATGTAGATTTTGTGGTCTCTTTGGGTCAGGATCTTGTGAATGTTTGTCCTAACACAAACAGCATGGTTTATGTGATGGAATTGCTTGAAATGTGTTGGAGGCTGTGATTTTGCTGAAGAGAGTTCATGTCTCTCGTGTGCTGTGCCCTTGTGCTTTGGAGAGGTCTCGTCTGTGTTGTGAGACATGCCTGCTTAGAGACATGCCCACGATTTTCAACACATGTGGCTTTAAACCTGGTTATGGTTATGTTGTACAATTAGTAAATATGTGTGTATTTATGTGTGTCATTTAGTTTACCTTGCTCTGTGTTGGTTTATGTAACTGTTTATGTGACTGAAACATTTTATTTTGTAGATTATAAAAAGAATAATCAAAACGAGGCCTTGCCCTTAGGCTATAGGGATTTTACCATGGCAACGGCACAACAAATTCAAAAGAAATTGTTTCTCCATATAAACGCGCCACTCACGCGTTTTTGCAAATTTACAAATTGCTTGTGCCTTTTTTTATGAGTTTTGACGTCTACCAACTGTTTTACACAGGTATAGTGAGACTACATTTCACCTTTGCTTCTTTTTATAGAATGACCAATGGTAAGTATTATCTTTTTTGAAGTATACGTGTCCTGAGGACTGTTGTAAGGTGACTGGATATAATGTAATAAGTAATATAATTTGTGAACAGTATATGGACTACTCATGTGTCATGTATGGCTTTGTATGTAGATTTTGTGGTCTCTTTGGGTCAGGATTTTGTGAATGTTTGTCCTAACCCAATCAGCATGGTTTATGTGATGGAATTGCTTGAAATATGTTGGAGGCTGTGATTTTGCTGAAGAGAGTTCATGTCTCTCGTGTGTGCTGTGCCCTTGTGCTTTGGAGAGGTCTCGTCTGTGTTGTGAGACATGCCTGCTTAGAGACATGCCCACGATTTTCAACACAGGTGGCTTTAAACCTGGTTATGGTTATGTTGTACAATTAGTAAATATGTGTGTATTTATGTGTGTCATTTAGTTTACCTTGCTCTGTGTTGGTTTATGTGACTGTTTATGTGACTGAAACATTTTATTTTGTAGATTATAAAAAGAATAATCAAAACGAGGCCTTGCCCTTAGGCTATAGGGATTTTACCATGGCAACGGCACAACAAATTCAAAAGAAATTGTTTCTCCATATAAACGCGCCACTCACGCGTTTTTGCAAATTTACAAATTGCTTGTGCCTTTTTTAATGAGTTTTGACGTCTACCAACTGTTTTACACAGGTATAGTGAGACTACATTTCACCTTTGCTTCTTTTTATAGAATGACCAATGGTAAGTATTATCTTTTTTGAAGTATACGTGTCCTGTGGACTGTTGTAAGGTGACTGGATATAATGTAATAAGCAATCAAATTTGTGAACAGTATATGGACTACTCATGTGTCATGTATGGATTTGTATGTAGATTTTGTGGTCTCTTTGGGTCAGGATCTTGTGAATGTTTGTCCTAACACAAACAGCATGGTTTATGTGATGGAATTGCTTGAAATGTGTTGGAGGCTGTGATTTTGCTGAAGAGAGTTCATGTCTCTCGTGTGCTGTGCCCTTGTGCTTTGGAGAGGTCTCGTCTGTGTTGTGAGACATGCCTGCTTAGAGACATGCCCACGATTTTCAACACATGTGGCTTTAAACCTGGTTATGGTTATGTTGTACAATTAGTAAATATGTGTGTATTTATGTGTGTCATTTAGTTTACCTTGCTCTGTGTTGGTTTATGTAACTGTTTATGTGACTGAAACATTTTATTTTGTAGATTATAAAAAGAATAATCAAAACGAGGCCTTGCCCTTAGGCTATAGGGATTTTACCATGGCAACGGCACAACAAATTCAAAAGAAATTGTTTCTCCATATAAACGCGCCACTCACGCGTTTTTGCAAATTTACAAATTGCTTGTGCCTTTTTTTATGAGTTTTGACGTCTACCAACTGTTTTACACAGGTATAGTGAGACTACATTTCACCTTTGCTTCTTTTTATAGAATGACCAATGGTAAGTATTATCTTTTTTGAAGTATACGTGTCCTGAGGACTGTTGTAAGGTGACTGGATATAATGTAATAAGTAATATAATTTGTGAACAGTATATGGACTACTCATGTGTCATGTATGGCTTTGTATGTAGATTTTGTGGTCTCTTTGGGTCAGGATTTTGTGAATGTTTGTCCTAACCCAATCAGCATGGTTTATGTGATGGAATTGCTTGAAATATGTTGGAGGCTGTGATTTTGCTGAAGAGAGTTCATGTCTCTCGTGTGTGCTGTGCCCTTGTGCTTTGGAGAGGTCTCGTCTGTGTTGTGAGACATGCCTGCTTAGAGACATGCCCACGATTTTCAACACAGGTGGCTTTAAACCTGGTTATGGTTATGTTGTACAATTAGTAAATATGTGTGTATTTATGTGTGTCATTTAGTTTACCTTGCTCTGTGTTGGTTTATGTGACTGTTTATGTGACTGAAACATTTTATTTTGTAGATTATAAAAAGAATAATCAAAACGAGGCTGTGCCCTTAGGCTATAGGGATTTTACCATGGCAACGGCACAACAAATTCAAAAGAAATTGTTTCTCCATATAAACGCGCCATTCACGCGTTTTTGCAAATTTACAAATTGCTTGTGCCTTTTTTTACGAGTTTTGACGTCTACCAACTGTTTTACACAGGTATAGTAAGACTACATTTCACCTTTGCTTCTTTTTATAGAATGACAAATGGTAAGTATTATCTTTTTTGAAGTATACGTGTACTGAGGACTGTTGTAAGGTGACTGGATATAATGTAATAAGCAATATAATTTGTGAACAGTATATGGACTATTCATGTTTCATGTATGGCTTTGTATGTAGATTTTGTGGTCTCTTTGGGTCAGGATCTTGTGAATGTTTGTCCTAACACAAACAGCATGGTTTATGTGATGGAATTGCTTGAAATGTGTTGGAGGCTGTGATTTTGCTGAAGAGAGTTCATGTCTCTCGTGTGCTGTGCCCTTGTGCTTTGGAGAGGTCTCGTCTGGGTTGTGAGACATGCCTGCTTAGAGACATGCCCACGATTTTCAACACAGGTGGCTTTAAACCTGGTTATGGTTATGTTGTACAATTAGTAAATATGTGTGTATTTATGTGTGTCATTTAGTTTACCTTGCTCTGTGTTGGTTTATGTAACTGTTTATGTGACTGAAACATTTTATTTTGTAGATTATAAAAAGAATAATCAAAACGAGGCCTTGCCCTTAGGCTATAGGGATTTTACCATGGCAATGGCACAACAAATTCAAAAGAAATTGTTTCTCCATATAAACGCGCCACTCACGCGTTTTTGCAAATTTACAAATTGCTTGTGCCTTTTTTTATGAGTTTTGACGTCTACCAACTGTTTTACACAGGTATAGTGAGACTACATTTCACCTTTGCTTCTTTTTATAGAATGACCAATGGTAAGTATTATCTTTTTTGAAGTATACGTGTCCTGAGGACTGTTGTAAGGTGACTGGATATAATGTAATAAGTAATATAATTTGTGAACAGTATATGGACTACTCATGTGTCATGTATGGCTTTGTATGTAGATTTTGTGGTCTCTTTGGGTCAGGATTTTGTGAATGTTTGTCCTAACCCAATCAGCATGGTTTATGTGATGGAATTGCTTGAAATATGTTGGAGGCTGTGATTTTGCTGAAGAGAGTTCATGTCTCTCGTGTGTGCTGTGCCCTTGTGCTTTGGAGAGGTCTCGTCTGTGTTGTGAGACATGCCTGCTTAGAGACATGCCCACGATTTTCAACACAGGTGGCTTTAAACCTGGTTATGGTTATGTTGTACAATTAGTAAATATGTGTGTATTTATGTGTGTCATTTAGTTTACCTTGCTCTGTGTTGGTTTATGTGACTGTTTATGTGACTGAAACATTTTATTTTGTAGATTATAAAAAGAATAATCAAAACGAGGCCGTGCCCTTAGGCTATAGGGATTTTACCATGGCAACGGCACAACAAATTCAAAAGAAATTGTTTCTCCATATAAACGCGCCATTCACGCGTTTTTGCAAATTTACAAATTGCTTGTGCCTTTTTTTACGAGTTTTGACGTCTCCCAACTGTTTTACACAGGTATAGTGAGACTACATTTCACCTTTGCTTCTTTTTATAGAATGACCAATGGTAAGTATTATCTTTTTTTAAGTATACGTGTACTGAGGACTGTTGTAAGGTGACTGGATATAATGTAATAAGCAATATAATTTGTGAACAGTATATGGACTACTCATGTGTCATGTATGGCTTTGTATGTAGATTTTGTGGTCTCTTTGGGTCAGGATCTTGTGAATGTTTGTCCTAACACAAACAGCATGGTTTATGTGATGGAATTGCTTGAAATGTGTTGGAGGCTGTGATTTTGCTGAAGAGAGTTCATGTCTCTCGTGTGCTGTGCCCTTGTGCTTTGGAAAGGTCTCGTCTGTGTTGTGAGACATGCCTGCTTAGAGACATGCCCACGATTTTCAACACAGGTGGCTTTAAACCTGGTTATGGTTATGTTGTACAATTAGTAAATATGTGTGTATTTATGTGTGTCATTTAGTTTACCTTGATCTGTGTTGGTTTATGTGACTGTTTATGTGACTGAAACATTTTATTTTGTAGATTATAAAAAGAATAATCAAAACGAGGCCTTGCCCTTAGGCTATAGGGATTTTACCATGGCAACGGCACAACAAATTCAAAAGAAATTGTTTCTCCATATAAACGCGCCACTCACGCGTTTTTGCAAATTTACAAATTGCTTGTGCCTTTTTTAATGAGTTTTGACGTCTACCAACTGTTTTACACAGGTATAGTGAGACTACATTTCACCTTTGCTTCTTTTTATAGAATGACCAATGGTAAGTATTATCTTTTTTGAAGTATACGTGTACTGAGGACTGTTGTAAGGTGACTGGATATAATGTAATAAGCAATATAATTTGTGAACAGTATATGGACTACTCATGTGTCATGTATGGCTTTGTATGTAGATTTTGTGGTCTCTTTGGGTCAGGATCTTGTGAATGTTTGTCCTAACACAAACAGCATGGTTTATGTGATGGAATTGCTTGAAATGTGTTGGAGGCTGTGATTTTGCTGAAGAGAGTTCATGTCTCTCGTGTGCTGTGCCCTTGTGCTTTGGAGAGGTCTCGTCTGTGTTGTGAGACATGCCTGCTTAGAGACATGCCCACGATTTTCAACACAGGTGGCTTTAAACCTGGTTATGGTTATGTTGTACAATTAGTAAATATGTGTGTATTTATGTGTGTCATTTAGTTTACCTTGATCTGTGTTGGTTTATGTGACTGTTTATGTGACTGAAACATTTTATTTTGTAGATTATAAAAAGAATAATCAAAACGAGGCCTTGCCCTTAGGCTATAGGGATTTTACCATGGCAACGGCACAACAAATTCAAAAGAAATTGTTTCTCCATATAAACGCGCCACTCACGCGTTTTTGCAAATTTACAAATTGCTTGTGCCTTTTTTAATGAGTTTTGACGTCTACCAACTGTTTTACACAGGTATAGTGAGACTACATTTCACCTTTGCTTCTTTTTATAGAATGACCAATGGTAAGTATTATCTTTTTTGAAGTATACGTGTCCTGTGGACTGTTGTAAGGTGACTGGATATAATGTAATAAGCAATCAAATTTGTGAACAGTATATGGACTACTCATGTGTCATGTATGGATTTGTATGTAGATTTTGTGGTCTCTTTGGGTCAGGATCTTGTGAATGTTTGTCCTAACACAAACAGCATGGTTTATGTGATGGAATTGCTTGAAATGTGTTGGAGGCTGTGATTTTGCTGAAGAGAGTTCATGTCTCTCGTGTGCTGTGCCCTTGTCCTTTGGAGAGGTCTCGTCTGTGTTGTGAGACATGCCTGCTTAGAGACATGCCCACGATTTTCAACACAGGTGGCTTTAAACCTGGTTATGGTTATGTTGTACAATTAGTAAATATGTGTGTATTTATGTGTGTCATTTACTTTACCTTGCTCTGTGTTGGTTTATGTGACTGTTTATGTGACTGAAACATTTTATTTTGTAGATTATAAAAAGAATAATCAAAACGAGGCCGTGCCCGTAGGCTATAGGGATTTTACCATGGCAACGGCACAACAAATTCAAAAGAAATTGTTTCTCCATATAAACGCGCCATTCACGCGTTTTTGCAAATTTACAAATTGCTTGTGCCTTTTTTTACGAGTTTTGACGTCTCCCAACTGTTTTACACAGGTATAGTGAGACTACATTTCACCTTTGCTTCTTTTTATAGAATGACCAATGGTAAGTATTATCTTTTTTGAAGTATACGTGTACTGAGGACTGTTGTAAGGTGACTGGATATAATGTAATAAGCAATATAATTTGTGAACAGTATATGGACTACTCATGTGTCATGTATGGCTTTGTATGTAGATTTTGTGGTCTCTTTGGGTCAGGATCTTGTGAATGTTTGTCCTAACACAAACAGCATGGTTTATGTGATGGAATTGCTTGAATTGTGTTGGAGGCTGTGATTTTGCTGAAGAGAGTTCATGTCTCTCGTGTGCTGTGCCCTTGTGCTTTGGAGAGGTCTCGTCTGTGTTGTGAGACATGCCTGCTTAGAGACATGCCCACGATTTTCAACACAGGTGGCTTTAAACCTGGTTATGGTTATGTTGTACAATTAGTAAATATGTGTGTATTTATGTGTGTCATTTAGTTTACCTTGATCTGTGTTGGTTTATGTGACTGTTTATGTGACTGAAACATTTTATTTTGTAGATTATAAAAAGAATAATCAAAACGAGGCCTTGCCCTTAGGCTATAGGGATTTTACCATGGCAACGGCACAACAAATTCAAAAGAAATTGTTTCTCCATATAAACGCGCCACTCACGCGTTTTTGCAAATTTACAAATTGCTTGTGCCTTTTTTAATGAGTTTTGACGTCTACCAACTGTTTTACACAGGTATAGTGAGACTACATTTCACCTTTGCTTCTTTTTATAGAATGACCAATGGTAAGTATTATCTTTTTTGAAGTATACGTGTCCTGTGGACTGTTGTAAGGTGACTGGATATAATGTAATAAGCAATCAAATTTGTGAACAGTATATGGACTACTCATGTGTCATGTATGGATTTGTATGTAGATTTTGTGGTCTCTTTGGGTCAGGATCTTGTGAATGTTTGTCCTAACACAAACAGCATGGTTTATGTGATGGAATTGCTTGAAATGTGTTGGAGGCTGTGATTTTGCTGAAGAGAGTTCATGTCTCTCGTGTGCTGTGCCCTTGTGCTTTGGAGAGGTCTCGTCTGTGTTGTGAGACATGCCTGCTTAGAGACATGCCCACGATTTTCAACACATGTGGCTTTAAACCTGGTTATGGTTATGTTGTACAATTAGTAAATATGTGTGTATTTATGTGTGTCATTTAGTTTACCTTGCTCTGTGTTGGTTTATGTAACTGTTTATGTGACTGAAACATTTTATTTTGTAGATTATAAAAAGAATAATCAAAACGAGGCCTTGCCCTTAGGCTATAGGGATTTTACCATGGCAACGGCACAACAAATTCAAAAGAAATTGTTTCTCCATATAAACGCGCCACTCACGCGTTTTTGCAAATTTACAAATTGCTTGTGCCTTTTTTTTATGAGTTTTGACGTCTACCAACTGTTTTACACAGGTATAGTGAGACTACATTTCACCTTTGCTTCTTTTTATAGAATGACCAATGGTAAGTATTATCTTTTTTGAAGTATACGTGTCCTGAGGACTGTTGTAAGGTGACTGGATATAATGTAATAAGTAATATAATTTGTGAACAGTATATGGACTACTCATGTGTCATGTATGGCTTTGTATGTAGATTTTGTGGTCTCTTTGGGTCAGGATTTTGTGAATGTTTGTCCTAACCCAATCAGCATGGTTTATGTGATGGAATTGCTTGAAATATGTTGGAGGCTGTGATTTTGCTGAAGAGAGTTCATGTCTCTCGTGTGTGCTGTGCCCTTGTGCTTTGGAGAGGTCTCGTCTGTGTTGTGAGACATGCCTGCTTAGAGACATGCCCACGATTTTCAACACAGGTGGCTTTAAACCTGGTTATGGTTATGTTGTACAATTAGTAAATATGTGTGTATTTATGTGTGTCATTTAGTTTACCTTGCTCTGTGTTGGTTTATGTGACTGTTTATGTGACTGAAACATTTTATTTTGTAGATTATAAAAAGAATAATCAAAATGAGGCCGTGCCCTTAGGCTATAGGGATTTTACCATGGCAACGGCACAACAAATTCAAAAGAAATTGTTTTCCATATAAATGCACCACTCACACGTTTTTGCAAATTTACTAATTGCTTGTGCCTTTTTTTATGAGTTTTGACGTCTGCCAACTGTTTTACACAGGTATAGTGAGACTACATTTCACCTTTGCTTCTTTTTATAGAATGACCAATGGTAAGTATTATCTTTTTTGAAGTATACGTGTCCTGTGGACTGTTGTAAGGTTACTGGATATAATGTAATAAGCAATATAATTTGTGAACAGTATATGGACTGCTCATGTGTCATGTATGGCTTTGTATGTAGATTTTGTGGTCTCTTTGGGTCAGGATCTTGTGAATGTTTGTCCTAACCCAAACAACAAGGTTTATGTGATGGAATTGCTTGAAATATGTTGGAGGCTGTGATCTTGCTGAAGAGAGGTCATGTCTCTCGTGTGCTGTGCCCTTGTGCTTTGGAGAGGTCTCGTCTGTGTTGTGAGACATGCCTGCTTAGAGACATGCCCACGATTTTCAACACAGGTGGCTTTAAACCTGGTTATGGTTATGTTGTACAATTAGTAAATATGTGTGTATTTATGTGTGTCATTTAGTTTACCTTGCTCTGTGTTGGTTTATGTGACTGAAACATTTTATTTTGTAGATTATAAAAAGAATAATCAAAACGAGGCCTTGCCCTTAGGCTATAGGGATTTTACCATGGCAATGGCACAACAAATTCAAAAGAAATTGTTTCTCCATATAAACGCGCCACTCACGCGTTTTTGCAAATTTACAAAATTGCTTGTGCCTTTTTTTATGAGTTTTGACGTCTACCAACTGTTTTACACAGGTATAGTGAGACTACATTTCACCTTTGCTTCTTTTTATAGAATGACCAATGGTAAGTATTATCTTTTTTGAAGTATACGTGTCCTGTGGACTGTTGTAAGGTGACTGGATATAATGTAATAAGCAATAAAATTTGTGAACAGTATATGGACTACTCATGTGTCATGTATGGATTTGTATGTAGATTTTGTGGTCTCTTTGGGTCAGGATCTTGTGAATGTTTGTCCTAACACAAACAGCATGGTTTATGTGATGGAATTGCTTGAAATGTGTTGGAGGCTGTGATTTTGCTGAAGAGAGTTCATGTCTCTCGTGTGTGCTGTGCTCTTGTGCTTTGGAGAGGTCTCGTCTGTGTTGTGAGACATGCCTGCTTAGAGACATGCCCACGATTTTCAACACAGGTGGCTTTAAACCTGGTTATGGTTATGTTGTACAATTAGTAAATATGTGTGTATTTATGTGTGTCATTTAGTTTACCTTGATCTGTGTTGGTTTATGTGACTGTTTATGTGACTGAAACATTTTATTTTGTAGATTATAAAAAGAATAATCAAAACGAGGCCTTGCCCTTAGGCTATAGGGATTTTACCATGGCAATGGCACAACAAATTCAAAAGAAATTGTTTCTCCATATAAACGCGCCACTCACGCGTTTTTGCAAATTTACAAAATTGCTTGTGCCTTTTTTTATGAGTTTTGACGTCTACCAACTGTTTTACACAGGTATAGTGAGACTACATTTCACCTTTGCTTCTTTTTATAGAATGACCAATGGTAAGTATTATCTTTTTTGAAGTATACGTGTCCTGTGGACTGTTGTAAGGTGACTGGATATAATGTAATAAGCAATAAAATTTGTGAACAGTATATGGACTACTCATGTGTCATGTATGGATTTGTATGTAGATTTTGTGGTCTCTTTGGGTCAGGATCTTGTGAATGTTTGTCCTAACACAAACAGCATGGTTTATGTGATGGAATTGCTTGAAATGTGTTGGAGGCTGTGATTTTGCTGAAGAGAGTTCATGTCTCTCGTGTGCTGTGCCCTTGTGCTTTGGAGAGGTCTCGTCTGGGTTGTGAGACATGCCTGCTTAGAGACATGCCCACGATTTTCAACACAGGTGGCTTTAAACCTGGTTATGGTTATGTTGTACAATTAGTAAATATGTGTGTATTTATGTGTGTCATTTAGTTTACCTTGCTCTGTGTTGGTTTATGTGACTGTTTATGTGACTGAAACATTTTATTTTGTAGATTATAAAAAGAATAATCAAAACGAGGCCTTGCCCTTAGGCTATAGGGATTTTACCATGGCAATGGCACAACAAATTCAAAAGAAATTGTTTCTCCATATAAACGCGCCACTCACGCGTTTTTGCAAATTTACAAAGTTGCTTGTGCCTTTTTTTATGAGTTTTGACGTCTACCAACTGTTTTACACAGGTATAGTGAGACTACATTTCACCTTTGCTTCTTTTTATAGAATGACCAATGGTAAGTATTATCTTTTTTGAAGTATACGTGTCCTGTGGACTGTTGTAAGGTGACTGGATATAATGTAATAAGCAATAAAATTTGTGAACAGTATATGGACTACTCATGTGTCATGTATGGATTTGTATGTAGATTTTGTGGTCTCTTTGGGTCAGGATCTTGTGAATGTTTGTCCTAACACAAACAGCATGGTTTATGTGATGGAATTGCTTGAAATGTGTTGGAGGCTGTGATTTTGCTGAAGAGAGTTCATGTCTCTCGTGTGTGCTGTGCTCTTGTGCTTTGGAGAGGTCTCGTCTGTGTTGTGAGACATGCCTGCTTAGAGACATGCCCACGATTTTCAACACAGGTGGCTTTAAACCTGGTTATGGTTATGTTGTACAATTAGTAAATATGTGTGTATTTATGTGTGTCATTTAGTTTACCTTGATCTGTGTTGGTTTATGTGACTGTTTATGTGACTGAAACATTTTATTTTGTAGATTATAAAAAGAATAATCAAAACGAGGCCTTGCCCTTAGGCTATAGGGATTTTACCATGGCAATGGCACAACAAATTCAAAAGAAATTGTTTCTCCATATAAACGCGCCACTCACGCGTTTTTGCAAATTTACAAAATTGCTTGTGCCTTTTTTTATGAGTTTTGACGTCTACCAACTGTTTTACACAGGTATAGTGAGACTACATTTCACCTTTGCTTCTTTTTATAGAATGACCAATGGTAAGTATTATCTTTTTTGAAGTATACGTGTCCTGTGGACTGTTGTAAGGTGACTGGATATAATGTAATAAGCAATAAAATTTGTGAACAGTATATGGACTACTCATGTGTCATGTATGGATTTGTATGTAGATTTTGTGGTCTCTTTGGGTCAGGATCTTGTGAATGTTTGTCCTAACACAAACAGCATGGTTTATGTGATGGAATTGCTTGAAATGTGTTGGAGGCTGTGATTTTGCTGAAGAGAGTTCATGTCTCTCGTGTGTGCTGTGCTCTTGTGCTTTGGAGAGGTCTCGTCTGTGTTGTGAGACATGCCTGCTTAGAGACATGCCCACGATTTTCAACACAGGTGGCTTTAAACCTGGTTATGGTTATGTTGTACAATTAGTAAATATGTGTGTATTTATGTGTGTCATTTAGTTTACCTTGATCTGTGTTGGTTTATGTGACTGTTTATGTGACTGAAACATTTTATTTTGTAGATTATAAAAAGAATAATCAAAACGAGGCCTTGCCCTTAGGCTATAGGGATTTTACCATGGCAATGGCACAACAAATTCAAAAGAAATTGTTTCTCCATATAAACGCGCCACTCACGCGTTTTTGCAAATTTACAAAATTGCTTGTGCCTTTTTTTATGAGTTTTGACGTCTACCAACTGTTTTACACAGGTATAGTGAGACTACATTTCACCTTTGCTTCTTTTTATAGAATGACCAATGGTAAGTATTATCTTTTTTGAAGTATACGTGTCCTGTGGACTGTTGTAAGGTGACTGGATATAATGTAATAAGCAATAAAATTTGTGAACAGTATATGGACTACTCATGTGTCATGTATGGATTTGTATGTAGATTTTGTGGTCTCTTTGGGTCAGGATCTTGTGAATGTTTGTCCTAACACAAACAGCATGGTTTATGTGATGGAATTGCTTGAAATGTGTTGGAGGCTGTGATTTTGCTGAAGAGAGTTCATGTCTCTCGTGTGCTGTGCCCTTGTGCTTTGGAGAGGTCTCGTCTGGGTTGTGAGACATGCCTGCTTAGAGACATGCCCACGATTTTCAACACAGGTGGCTTTAAACCTGGTTATGGTTATGTTGTACAATTAGTAAATATGTGTGTATTTATGTGTGTCATTTAGTTTACCTTGCTCTGTGTTGGTTTATGTGACTGTTTATGTGACTGAAACATTTTATTTTGTAGATTATAAAAAGAATAATCAAAACGAGGCCTTGCCCTTAGGCTATAGGGATTTTACCATGGCAATGGCACAACAAATTCAAAAGAAATTGTTTCTCCATATAAACGCTCCACTCACGCGTTTTTGCAAATTTACAAAATTGCTTGTGCCTTTTTTTATGAGTTTTGACGTCTACCAACTGTTTTACACAGGTATAGTGAGACTACATTTCACCTTTGCTTCTTTTTATAGAATGACCAATGGTAAGTATTATCTTTTTTGAAGTATACGTGTCCTGTGGACTGTTGTAAGGTGACTGGATATAATGTAATAAGCAATATAATTTGTGAACAGTATATGGACTACTCATGTGTCATGTATGGATTTGTATGTAGATTTTGTGGTCTCTTTGGGCCAGGATCTTGTGAATGTTTGTCCTAACCCAAACAGCATGGTTTATGTGATGGAATTGCTTGAAATGTGTTGGAGGCTGTGATTTTGCTGAAGAGAGTTCATGTCTCTTGTGTGCTGTGCCCTTGTGCTTTGGAGAGGTCTCGTCTGTGTTGTGAGACATGCCTGCTTAGAGACATGCCCACGATTTTCAACACAGGTGGCTTTAAACCTGGTTATGGTTATGTTGTACAATTAGTAAATATGTGTGTATTTATGTGTGTCATTTAGTTTACCTTGCTCTGTGTCTGTTTATGTGACTGTTTATGTGACTGAAATATTTTATTTTGTAGATTATAAAAAGAATAATCAAAACGAGGCCGTGTCCTTAGGCTATAGGGATTTTACCATGGCAACGGCACAACAAATTCAAAAGAAATTGTTTCTCCATTTAAACGCGCCACTCACGCGTTTTTGCAAATTTACAAATTTCTTGTGCCTTTTTAATGAGTTTTGACGTCTGCCAACTGTTTTACACAGGTATAGTGAGACAACATTTCACCTTTGCTTCTTTTTATAGAATGACCAATGGTAAGTATTATCTTTTTTGAAGTATACATGTCCTGAGGACTGTTGTAAGGTGACTGGATATAATGTAATAAGCAATATAATTTGTGAACAGTATATGGACTACTCATGTGTCATGTATGGCTTTGTATGTAGATTTTGTGGTCTCTTTGGGTCAGGATCTTGTGAATGTTTGTCCTAACCCAAACAGTATGGTTTGTGTGATGGAATTGCTTGAAATATGTTGGAGGCTGTGATCTTGCTGAAGAGAGTTCATGTCTCTCGTGTGCTGTGCCCTTGTGCTTTGGAGAGGTCTCGTCTGTGTTGTGAGACATGCCTGCTTAGAGACATGCCCACGATTTTCAACACAGGTGGCTTTAAACCTGGTTATGGTTATGTTGTACAATTAGTAAATATGTGTGTATTTATGTGTGTCATTTAGTTTACCTTGCTCTGTGTTGGTTTATGTGACTGTTTATGTGACTGAAACATTTTATTTTGTAGATTATAAAAAGAACTAGAGATGTGCATTTCCTGAAGGAAATACATAGTGCTTGAAAAGAGATGCAAGTCTCTTTGTGTGTGTGTGTGTGTGTGTGTGTGTGTGTGTGTGTGTGTGTGCATGTAGTGTATATGGTGTATATGCTCCATCTGCCCCATCTACTCCATCTGCTCTATCTGCCCCATTTGCCCCTCTGCTCCATCTGCCCCATACGGCCCTCTGCTCTATCTGCCCCATCTGCCCCTCTGCTCCATCTACCCCTCTGCTCCATCTGCCCCCTTTGCCCCATCTGCCCCTCTGCTCCATCTGCCCCTCTGCCCCATTTGCCTCTCACCCTCATCTGCCCCTCTGCTCCATCTGCTCTATCTGCCCCATTTGCCCCTCACCCTCATCTGCCCCTCTGCTCCATCTGCCTCTCTGCTCCATCTGCCTCTCTGCTCCATCTACCCCTCTGCTCCATCTGCCCCATCTGCCCCTCTGCTCCATCTGCCCCTCTGCTCCATCTACCCCTCTGCTCCATCTGCCCCTCTGCTCCATCTACCCCTCTGCTCCATCTGCCCCTCTGTTCCATCTGCCCCTCTGCTCCATCTACCCCTCTGCTCCATCTGCCCCTCTGCTCCATCTACCCCTCTGCTCCATCTGCCCCTCTGCTCCATCTGCCCCTCTGCTCCATCTGCCCCTCTGCTCCATCTGGCCCATCTGCCCCTCTGCTCCATCTGCCCCTCTGCTCTAGCTGCCCCTCTGCTCCATCTGCCCCTCTGCTCCATCTGCCCATCTGCATGTATGTATGTGTGTGTGTGTGTGTGTGTGTGTGTGTGTGTATATGTGTGTGTGACTGTGTGGAGTGGGTATGAGAGAGATGCATGTGTGTGTGCGTGCGTGTGTGGGTTAGGGGGAGAGACATTCAAAAATAATTGACACTCCATCTCTGCCACTCTGAGTGGAGAAGCCTTGTTTTATGTGATTTGCACCCTCCGAACAAACGATCGTAGGTCGGGACCCATTTAACCTATCGCTTCACTGAAGAGATTGTGTGAGAGAGGACCCCTTGCTGATGATTTCGATATATTTTTGTGTGGTTTGACCCTAAATTGACTGATTTATGACAAGTTAAATATACACAAAAATCTCAACAAAGCTGATTCTGATTCTCATACATTTATATGGGGGCCAATGGGGTAGTTTTCTGTGTCTGGTGCCAAACAAATGCTCATAACTCTAAAAGGAATTGAATAAATGATGAGATATCTCGGCGTGCCAGAAAGGACAAGTTTCTCTCCCATTTAAAATTTAAATGGAGCTTCTAGGTCAAGGTGTAAGGATTTTACAGCAATTTATCCAAGAACGTTTTGAGCATTTTTTATGCCAGCTCACACTCTAACTGGCAGTGATGATTTGAAATTCTGAACATTCCACCATTCATTTTAATAGGGCCATTTTTCATTTTTAAACTCAATTCTATTAAAATCTATAACTCTAATCGACTCCAAAAATGGATAGCACACCACACAGAGCCAAGATCTTCAAAACGCAGTTCGAACGGAGTCTGTACGTTAAGCGGTTCAGGCCGCATTAATTGCAGAAATTTGGAGAAAAGGAATAACAATATAGGCCCTATAATAATCAAAACGAGGCCGTGCCCTTAGGCTATAGGGATTTTACCATGGCAACGGCACAACAAATTCAAAAGAAATTGTTTCTCCATATAAATGCACCACTCATGCGTTTTTGCAAATTTACTAATTGCTTGTGCCTGTTTTAATGAGTTTTGACGTCTACCAACTGTTTTACACAGGTATAGTGAGACTACATTTCACCTTTTCTTCTTTTTATAGAATGACCAATGGTAAGTATTATCTTTTTTGAAGTATACGTGTCCTGTGGACTGTTGTAAGGTGACTGGATATAATGTAATAAGCAATATAATTTGTGAACATTATATGGACTGCTCATGTGTCATGTATGGCTTTGTATGTAGATTTTGTGGTCTCTTTGGGTCAGGATTTTGTGAATGTTTGTCCTAACCCAATCAGCCTGGTTTATGTGATGGAATTGCTTGAAATATGTTGGAGGCTGTGATTTTGCTGTAGAGAGTTTATGTCTCTCGTGTGTGCTGTGCCCTTGTGCTTTGGAGAGGTCTCGTCTGTGTTGTGAGACATGCCTGCTTAGAGACATGCCCACGATTTTCAACACAGGTGGCTTTAAACCTGGTTATGGTTATGTTGTACAATTAGTAAATATGTGTGTATTTATGTGTGTCATTTAGTTTACCTTGCTCTGTGTTGGTTTATGTGACTGAAACATTTTATTTTGTAGATTATAAAAAGAATAATCAAAACGAGGCCTTGCCCTTAGGCTATAGGGATTTTACCATGGCAATGGCACAACAAATTCAAAAGAAATTGTTTCTCCATATAAACGCGCCACTCACGCGTTTTTGCAAATTTACAAAATTGCTTGTGCCTTTTTTTATGAGTTTTGACGTCTACCAACTGTTTTACACAGGTATAGTGAGACTACATTTCACCTTTGCTTCTTTTTATAGAATGACCAATGGTAAGTATTATCTTTTTTGAAGTATACGTGTCCTGTGGACTGTTGTAAGGTGACTGGATATAATGTAATAAGCAATAAAATTTGTGAACAGTATATGGACTACTCATGTGTCATGTATGGATTTGTATGTAGATTTTGTGGTCTCTTTGGGTCAGGATCTTGTGAATGTTTGTCCTAACACAAACAGCATGGTTTATGTGATGGAATTGCTTGAAATGTGTTGGAGGCTGTGATTTTGCTGAAGAGAGTTCATGTCTCTCGTGTGTGCTGTGCTCTTGTGCTTTGGAGAGGTCTCGTCTGTGTTGTGAGACATGCCTGCTTAGAGACATGCCCACGATTTTCAACACAGGTGGCTTTAAACCTGGTTATGGTTATGTTGTACAATTAGTAAATATGTGTGTATTTATGTGTGTCATTTAGTTTACCTTGATCTGTGTTGGTTTATGTGACTGTTTATGTGACTGAAACATTTTATTTTGTAGATTATAAAAAGAATAATCAAAACGAGGCCTTGCCCTTAGGCTATAGGGATTTTACCATGGCAATGGCACAACAAATTCAAAAGAAATTGTTTCTCCATATAAACGCGCCACTCACGCGTTTTTGCAAATTTACAAAATTGCTTGTGCCTTTTTTTATGAGTTTTGACGTCTACCAACTGTTTTACACAGGTATAGTGAGACTACATTTCACCTTTGCTTCTTTTTATAGAATGACCAATGGTAAGTATTATCTTTTTTGAAGTATACGTGTCCTGTGGACTGTTGTAAGGTGACTGGATATAATGTAATAAGCAATAAAATTTGTGAACAGTATATGGACTACTCATGTGTCATGTATGGATTTGTATGTAGATTTTGTGGTCTCTTTGGGTCAGGATCTTGTGAATGTTTGTCCTAACACAAACAGCATGGTTTATGTGATGGAATTGCTTGAAATGTGTTGGAGGCTGTGATTTTGCTGAAGAGAGTTCATGTCTCTCGTGTGCTGTGCCCTTGTGCTTTGGAGAGGTCTCGTCTGGGTTGTGAGACATGCCTGCTTAGAGACATGCCCACGATTTTCAACACAGGTGGCTTTAAACCTGGTTATGGTTATGTTGTACAATTAGTAAATATGTGTGTATTTATGTGTGTCATTTAGTTTACCTTGCTCTGTGTTGGTTTATGTGACTGTTTATGTGACTGAAACATTTTATTTTGTAGATTATAAAAAGAATAATCAAAACGAGGCCTTGCCCTTAGGCTATAGGGATTTTACCATGGCAATGGCACAACAAATTCAAAAGAAATTGTTTCTCCATATAAACGCTCCACTCACGCGTTTTTGCAAATTTACAAAATTGCTTGTGCCTTTTTTTATGAGTTTTGACGTCTACCAACTGTTTTACACAGGTATAGTGAGACTACATTTCACCTTTGCTTCTTTTTATAGAATGACCAATGGTAAGTATTATCTTTTTTGAAGTATACGTGTCCTGTGGACTGTTGTAAGGTGACTGGATATAATGTAGTAAGCAATATAATTTGTGAACAGTATATGGACTGCTCATGTGTCATGTATGGCTTTGTATGTAGATTTTGTGGTCTCTTTGGGTCAGGATCTTGTGAATGTCCTAACCCAAACAGCATGGTTTATGTGATGGAATTGCTTGAAATGTGTTGGAGGCTGTGATTTTGCTGAAGAGAGTTCATGTCTCTCGTGTGCTGTGCCCTTGTGCTTTGGAGAGGTCTCGTCTGTGTTGTGAGACATGCCTGCTTAGAGACATGCCCACGATTTTCAACACAGGTGGCTTTAAACCTGGTTATGGTTGTGTTGTACAATTAGTAAATATGTGTGTATTTATGTGTGTCATTTAGTTTACCTTGCTCTGTGTTGGTTTATGTGACTGTTTATGTGACTGAAACATTTTATTTTGTAGATTATAAAAAGAATAATCAAAATGAGGCCGTGCCCTTAGGCTATAGGGATTTTACCATGGCAACGGCACAACAAATTCAAAAGAAATTGTTTTCCATATAAATGCACCACTCACACGTTTTTGCAAATTTACTAATTGCTTGTGCCTTTTTTTATGAGTTTTGACGTCTGCCAACTGTTTTACACAGGTATAGTGAGACTACATTTCACCTTTGCTTCTTTTTATAGAATGACCAATGGTAAGTATTATCTTTTTTGAAGTATACGTGTCCTGTGGACTGTTGTAAGGTTACTGGATATAATGTAATAAGCAATATAATTTGTGAACAGTATATGGACTGCTCATGTGTCATGTATGGCTTTGTATGTAGATTTTGTGGTCTCTTTGGGTCAGGATCTTGTGAATGTTTGTCCTAACCCAAACAACAAGGTTTATGTGATGGAATTGCTTGAAATATGTTGGAGGCTGTGATCTTGCTGAAGAGAGGTCATGTCTCTCGTGTGCTGTGCCCTTGTGCTTTGGAGAGGTCTCGTCTGTGTTGTGAGACATGCCTGCTTAGAGACATGCCCACGATTTTCAACACAGGTGGCTTTAAACCTGGTTATGGTTATGTTGTACAATTAGTAAATATGTGTGTATTTATGTGTGTCATTTAGTTTACCTTGCTCTGTGTTGGTTTATGTGACTGAAACATTTTATTTTGTAGATTATAAAAAGAATAATCAAAACGAGGCCTTGCCCTTAGGCTATAGGGATTTTACCATGGCAATGGCACAACAAATTCAAAAGAAATTGTTTCTCCATATAAACGCGCCACTCACGCGTTTTTGCAAATTTACAAAATTGCTTGTGCCTTTTTTTATGAGTTTTGACGTCTACCAACTGTTTTACACAGGTATAGTGAGACTACATTTCACCTTTGCTTCTTTTTATAGAATGACCAATGGTAAGTATTATCTTTTTTGAAGTATACGTGTCCTGTGGACTGTTGTAAGGTGACTGGATATAATGTAATAAGCAATAAAATTTGTGAACAGTATATGGACTACTCATGTGTCATGTATGGATTTGTATGTAGATTTTGTGGTCTCTTTGGGTCAGGATCTTGTGAATGTTTGTCCTAACACAAACAGCATGGTTTATGTGATGGAATTGCTTGAAATGTGTTGGAGGCTGTGATTTTGCTGAAGAGAGTTCATGTCTCTCGTGTGTGCTGTGCTCTTGTGCTTTGGAGAGGTCTCGTCTGTGTTGTGAGACATGCCTGCTTAGAGACATGCCCACGATTTTCAACACAGGTGGCTTTAAACCTGGTTATGGTTATGTTGTACAATTAGTAAATATGTGTGTATTTATGTGTGTCATTTAGTTTACCTTGATCTGTGTTGGTTTATGTGACTGTTTATGTGACTGAAACATTTTATTTTGTAGATTATAAAAAGAATAATCAAAACGAGGCCTTGCCCTTAGGCTATAGGGATTTTACCATGGCAATGGCACAACAAATTCAAAAGAAATTGTTTCTCCATATAAACGCGCCACTCACGCGTTTTTGCAAATTTACAAAATTGCTTGTGCCTTTTTTTATGAGTTTTGACGTCTACCAACTGTTTTACACAGGTATAGTGAGACTACATTTCACCTTTGCTTCTTTTTATAGAATGACCAATGGTAAGTATTATCTTTTTTGAAGTATACGTGTCCTGTGGACTGTTGTAAGGTGACTGGATATAATGTAATAAGCAATAAAATTTGTGAACAGTATATGGACTACTCATGTGTCATGTATGGATTTGTATGTAGATTTTGTGGTCTCTTTGGGTCAGGATCTTGTGAATGTTTGTCCTAACACAAACAGCATGGTTTATGTGATGGAATTGCTTGAAATGTGTTGGAGGCTGTGATTTTGCTGAAGAGAGTTCATGTCTCTCGTGTGCTGTGCCCTTGTGCTTTGGAGAGGTCTCGTCTGGGTTGTGAGACATGCCTGCTTAGAGACATGCCCACGATTTTCAACACAGGTGGCTTTAAACCTGGTTATGGTTATGTTGTACAATTAGTAAATATGTGTGTATTTATGTGTGTCATTTAGTTTACCTTGCTCTGTGTTGGTTTATGTGACTGTTTATGTGACTGAAACATTTTATTTTGTAGATTATAAAAAGAATAATCAAAACGAGGCCTTGCCCTTAGGCTATAGGGATTTTACCATGGCAATGGCACAACAAATTCAAAAGAAATTGTTTCTCCATATAAACGCTCCACTCACGCGTTTTTGCAAATTTACAAAATTGCTTGTGCCTTTTTTTATGAGTTTTGACGTCTACCAACTGTTTTACACAGGTATAGTGAGACTACATTTCACCTTTGCTTCTTTTTATAGAATGACCAATGGTAAGTATTATCTTTTTTGAAGTATACGTGTCCTGTGGACTGTTGTAAGGTGACTGGATATAATGTAATAAGCAATATAATTTGTGAACAGTATATGGACTACTCATGTGTCATGTATGGATTTGTATGTAGATTTTGTGGTCTCTTTGGGCCAGGATCTTGTGAATGTTTGTCCTAACCCAAACAGCATGGTTTATGTGATGGAATTGCTTGAAATGTGTTGGAGGCTGTGATTTTGCTGAAGAGAGTTCATGTCTCTTGTGTGCTGTGCCCTTGTGCTTTGGAGAGGTCTCGTCTGTGTTGTGAGACATGCCTGCTTAGAGACATGCCCACGATTTTCAACACAGGTGGCTTTAAACCTGGTTATGGTTATGTTGTACAATTAGTAAATATGTGTGTATTTATGTGTGTCATTTAGTTTACCTTGCTCTGTGTCTGTTTATGTGACTGTTTATGTGACTGAAATATTTTATTTTGTAGATTATAAAAAGAATAATCAAAACGAGGCCGTGTCCTTAGGCTATAGGGATTTTACCATGGCAACGGCACAACAAATTCAAAAGAAATTGTTTCTCCATTTAAACGCGCCACTCACGCGTTTTTGCAAATTTACAAATTTCTTGTGCCTTTTTAATGAGTTTTGACGTCTGCCAACTGTTTTACACAGGTATAGTGAGACAACATTTCACCTTTGCTTCTTTTTATAGAATGACCAATGGTAAGTATTATCTTTTTTGAAGTATACATGTCCTGAGGACTGTTGTAAGGTGACTGGATATAATGTAATAAGCAATATAATTTGTGAACAGTATATGGACTACTCATGTGTCATGTATGGCTTTGTATGTAGATTTTGTGGTCTCTTTGGGTCAGGATCTTGTGAATGTTTGTCCTAACCCAAACAGTATGGTTTGTGTGATGGAATTGCTTGAAATATGTTGGAGGCTGTGATTTTGCTGAAGAGAGTTCATGTCTCTCGTGTGCTGTGCCCTTGTGCTTTGGAGAGGTCTCGTCTGTGTTGTGAGACATGCCTGCTTAGAGACATGCCCACGATTTTCAACACAGGTGGCTTTAAACCTGGTTATGGTTATGTTGTACAATTAGTAAATATGTGTGTATTTATGTGTGTCATTTAGTTTACCTTGCTCTGTGTTGGTTTATGTGACTGTTTATGTGACTGAAACATTTTATTTTGTAGATTATAAAAAGAACTAGAGATGTGCATTTCCTGAAGGAAATACATAGTGCTTGAAAAGAGATGCAAGTCTCTTTGTGTGTGTGTGTGTGTGTGTGTGTGTGTGTGTGTGTGTGTGCATGTAGTGTATATGGTGTATATGCTCCATCTGCCCCATCTACTCCATCTGCTCTATCTGCCCCATTTGCCCCTCTGCTCCATCTGCCCCATACGGCCCTCTGCTCTATCTGCCCCATCTGCCCCTCTGCTCCATCTACCCCTCTGCTCCATCTGCCCCCTTTGCCCCATCTGCCCCTCTGCTCCATCTGCCCCTCTGCCCCATTTGCCTCTCACCCTCATCTGCCCCTCTGCTCCATCTGCTCTATCTGCCCCATTTGCCCCTCACCCTCATCTGCCCCTCTGCTCCATCTGCCTCTCTGCTCCATCTGCCTCTCTGCTCCATCTACCCCTCTGCTCCATCTGCCCCATCTGCCCCTCTGCTCCATCTGCCCCTCTGCTCCATCTACCCCTCTGCTCCATCTGCCCCTCTGCTCCATCTACCCCTCTGCTCCATCTGCCCCTCTGTTCCATCTGCCCCTCTGCTCCATCTACCCCTCTGCTCCATCTGCCCCTCTGCTCCATCTACCCCTCTGCTCCATCTGCCCCTCTGCTCCATCTGCCCCTCTGCTCCATCTGCCCCTCTGCTCCATCTGGCCCATCTGCCCCTCTGCTCCATCTGCCCCTCTGCTCTAGCTGCCCCTCTGCTCCATCTGCCCCTCTGCTCCATCTGCCCATCTGCATGTATGTATGTGTGTGTGTGTGTGTGTGTGTGTGTGTGTATATGTGTGTGTGACTGTGTGGAGTGGGTATGAGAGAGATGCATGTGTGTGTGCGTGCGTGTGTGGGGTAGGGGGAGAGACATTCAAAAATAATTGACACTCCATCTCTGCCACTCTGAGTGGAGAAGCCTTGTTTTATGTGATTTGCACCCTCCGAACAAACGATCGTAGGTCGGGACCCATTTAACCTATCGCTTCACTGAAGAGATTGTGTGAGAGAGGACCCCTTGCTGATGATTTCGATATATTTTTGTGTGGTTTGACCCTAAATTGACTGATTTATGACAAGTTAAATATACACAAAAATCTCAACAAAGCTGATTCTGATTCTCATACATTTATATGGGGGCCAATGGGGTAGTTTTCTGTGTCTGGTGCCAAACAAATGCTCATAACTCTAAAAGGAATTGAATAAATGATGAGATATCTCGGCGTGCCAGAAAGGACAAGTTTCTCTCCCATTTAAAATTTAAATGGAGCTTCTAGGTCAAGGTGTAAGGATTTTACAGCAATTTATCCAAGAACGTTTTGAGCATTTTTTATGCCAGCTCACACTCTAACTGGCAGTGATGATTTGAAATTCTGAACATTCCACCATTCATTTTAATAGGGCCATTTTTCATTTTTAAACTCAATTCTATTAAAATCTATAACTCTAATCGACTCCAAAAATGGATAGCACACCACACAGAGCCAAGATCTTCAAAACGCAGTTCGAACGGAGTCTGTACGTTAAGCGGTTCAGGCCGCATTAATTGCAGAAATTTGGAGAAAAGGAATAACAATATAGGCCCTATAATAATCAAAACGAGGCCGTGCCCTTAGGCTATAGGGATTTTACCATGGCAACGGCACAACAAATTCAAAAGAAATTGTTTCTCCATATAAATGCACCACTCATGCGTTTTTGCAAATTTACTAATTGCTTGTGCCTTTTTTAATGAGTTTTGACGTCTACCAACTGTTTTACACAGGTATAGTGAGACTACATTTCACCTTTTCTTCTTTTTATAGAATGACCAATGGTAAGTATTATCTTTTTTGAAGTATACGTGTCCTGTGGACTGTTGTAAGGTGACTGGATATAATGTAATAAGCAATATAATTTGTGAACATTATATGGACTGCTCATGTGTCATGTATGGCTTTGTATGTAGATTTTGTGGTCTCTTTGGGTCAGGATTTTGTGAATGTTTGTCCTAACCCAATCAGCCTGGTTTATGTGATGGAATTGCTTGAAATATGTTGGAGGCTGTGATTTTGCTGTAGAGAGTTTATGTCTCTCGTGTGTGCTGTGCCCTTGTGCTTTGGAGAGGTCTCGTCTGTGTTGTGAGACATGCCTGCTTAGAGACATGCCCACGATTTTCAACACAGGTGGCTTTAAACCTGGTTATGGTTATGTTGTACAATTAGTAAATATGTGTGTATTTATGTGTGTCATTTAGTTTACCTTGCTCTGTGTTGGTTTATGTGACTGTTTATGTGACTGAAACATTTTATTTTGTAGATTATAAAAAGAATAATCAAAACGAGGCCTTGCCCTTAGGCTATAGGGATTTTACCATGGCAATGGCACAACAAATTCAAAAGAAATTGTTTCTCCATATAAACGCGCCACTCACGCGTTTTTGCAAATTTACAAAATTGCTTGTGCCTTTTTTTATGAGTTTTGACGTCTACCAACTGTTTTACACAGGTATAGTGAGACTACATTTCACCTTTGCTTCTTTTTATAGAATGACCAATGGTATTATCTTTTTTGAAGTATACGTGTCCTGTGGACTGTTGTAAGGTGACTGGATATAATGTAATAAGCAATAAAATTTGTGAACAGTATATGGACTACTCATGTGTCATGTATGGATTTGTATGTAGATTTTGTGGTCTCTTTGGGTCAGGATCTTGTGAATGTTTGTCCTAACACAAACAGCATGGTTTATGTGATGGAATTGCTTGAAATGTGTTGGAGGCTGTGATTTTGCTGAAGAGAGTTCATGTCTCTCGTGTGCTGTGCCCTTGTGCTTTGGAGAGGTCTCGTCTGGGTTGTGAGACATGCCTGCTTAGAGACATGCCCACGATTTTCAACACAGGTGGCTTTAAACCTGGTTATGGTTATGTTGTACAATTAGTAAATATGTGTGTATTTATGTGTGTCATTTAGTTTACCTTGCTCTGTGTTGGTTTATGTGACTGTTTATGCGACTGAAACATTTTATTTTGTAGATTATAAAAAGAATAATCAAAACGAGGCCTTGCCCTTAGGCTATAGGGATTTTACCATGGCAACGGCACAACAAATTCAAAAGAAATTGTTTCTCCATATAAACGCGCCACTCACGCGTTTTTGCAAATTTACAAATTGCTTGTGCCTTTTTTTATGAGTTTTGACGTCTACCAACTGTTTTACACAGGTATAGTGAGACTACATTTCACCTTTGCTTCTTTTTATAGAATGACCAATGGTAAGTATTATCTTTTTTGAAGTATACGTGTCCTGAGGACTGTTGTAAGGTGACTGGATATAATGTAATAAGTAATATAATTTGTGAACAGTATATGGACTACTCATGTGTCATGTATAGCTTTGTATGTAGATTTTGTGGTCTCTTTGGGTCAGGATTTTGTGAATGTTTGTCCTAACCCAATCAGCATGGTTTATGTGATGGAATTGCTTGAAATATGTTGGAGGCTGTGATTTTGCTGAAGAGAGTTCATGTCTCTCGTGTGTGCTGTGCTCTTGTGCTTTGGAGAGGTCTCGTCTGTGTTGTGAGACATGCCTGCTTAGAGACATGCCCACGATTTTCAACACAGGTGGCTTTAAACCTGGTTATGGTTATGTTGTACAATTAGTAAATATGTGTGTATTTATGTGTGTCATTTAGTTTACCTTGCTCTGTGTTGGTTTATGTGACTGTTTATGTGACTGAAACATTTTATTTTGTAGATTATAAAAAGAATAATCAAAACGAGGCCTTGCCCTTAGGCTATAGGGATTTTACCATGGCAATGGCACAACAAATTCAAAAGAAATTGTTTCTCCATATAAACGCTCCACTCACGCGTTTTTGCAAATTTACAAAATTGCTTGTGCCTTTTTTTATGAGTTTTGACGTCTACCAACTGTTTTACACAGGTATAGTGAGACTACATTTCACCTTTGCTTCTTTTTATAGAATGACCAATGGTAAGTATTATCTTTTTTGAAGTATACGTGTCCTGTGGACTGTTGTAAGGTGACTAGATATAATGTAATAAGCAATAAAATTTGTGAACAGTATATGGACTACTCATGTGTCATGTATGGATTTGTATGTAGATTTTGTGGTCTCTTTGGGTCAGGATCTTGTGAATGTTTGTCCTAACACAAACAGCATGGTTTATGTGATGGAATTGCTTGAAATGTGTTGGAGGCTGTGATTTTGCTGAAGAGAGTTCATGTCTCTCGTGTGCTGTGCCCTTGTGCTTTGGAGAGGTCTCGTCTGGGTTGTGAGACATGCCTGCTTAGAGACATGCCCACGATTTTCAACACAGGTGGCTTTAAACCTGGTTATGGTTATGTTGTACAATTAGTAAATATGTGTATATTTATGTGTGTCATTTAGTTTACCTTGCTCTGTGTTGGTTTATGTGACTGTTTATGCGACTGAAACATTTTATTTTGTAGATTATAAAAAGAATAATCAAAACGAGGCCTTGCCCTTAGGCTGTAGGGATTTTACCATGGCAACGGCACAACAAATTCAAAAGAAATTGTTTCTCCATATAAACGCGCCACTCACGCGTTTTTGCTAATTTACAAATTGCTTGTGCCTTTTTTTATGAGTTTTGACGTCTACCAACTGTTTTACACAGGTATAGTGAGACTACATTTCACCTTTGCTTCTTTTTATAGAATGACCAATGGTAAGTATTATCTTTTTTGAAGTATACGTGTCCTGAGGACTGTTGTAAGGTGACTGGATATAATGTAATAAGTAATATAATTTGTGAACAGTATATGGACTACTCATGTGTCATGTATAGCTTTGTATGTAGATTTTGTGGTCTCTTTGGGTCAGGATTTTGTGAATGTTTGTCCTAACCCAATCAGCATGGTTTATGTGATGGAATTGCTTGAAATATGTTGGAGGCTGTGATTTTGCTGAAGAGAGTTCATGTCTCTCGTGTGTGCTGTGCTCTTGTGCTTTGGAGAGGTCTCGTCTGTGTTGTGAGACATGCCTGCTTAGAGACATGCCCACGATTTTCAACACAGGTGGCTTTAAACCTGGTTATGGTTATGTTGTACAATTAGTAAATATGTGTGTATTTATGTGTGTCATTTAGTTTACCTTGCTCTGTGTTGGTTTATGTGACTGTTTATGTGACTAAAACATTTTATTTTGTAGATTATAAAAAGAATAATCAAAACGAGGCCTTGCCCTTAGGCTATAGGGATTTTACCATGGCAATGGCACAACAAATTCAAAAGAAATTGTTTCTCCATATAAACGCTCCACTCACGCGTTTTTGCAAATTTACAAAATTGCTTGTGCCTTTTTTTATGAGTTTTGACGTCTACCAACTGTTTTACACAGGTATAGTGAGACTACATTTCACCTTTGCTTCTTTTTATAGAATGACCAATGGTAAGTATTATCTTTTTTGAAGTATACGTGTCCTGTGGACTGTTGTAAGGTGACTGGATATAATGTAATAAGCAATAAAATTTGTGAACAGTATATGGACTACTCATGTGTCATGTATGGATTTGTATGTAGATTTTGTGGTCTCTTTGGGTCAGGATCTTGTGATTGTTTGTCCTAACACAAACAGCATGGTTTATGTGATGGAATTGCTTGAAATGTGTTGGAGGCTGTGATTTTGCTGAAGAGAGTTCATGTCTCTCGTGTGCTGTGCCCTTGTGCTTTGGAGAGGTCTCGTCTGGGTTGTGAGACATGCCTGCTTAGAGACATGCCCACGATTTTCAACACAGGTGGCTTTAAACCTGGTTATGGTTATGTTGTACAATTAGTAAATATGTGTGTATTTATGTGTGTCATTTAGTTTACCTTGCTCTGTGTTGGTTTATGTGACTGTTTATGTGACTGAAACATTTTATTTTGTAGATTATAAAAAGAATAATCAAAACGAGGCCTTGCCCTTAGGCTATAGGGATTTTACCATGGCAATGGCACAACAAATTCAAAAGAAATTGTTTCTCCATATAAACGCGCCACTCACGCGTTTTTGCAAATTTACAAAATTGCTTGTGCCTTTTTTTATGAGTTTTGACGTCTACCAACTGTTTTACACAGGTATAGTGAGACTACATTTCACCTTTGCTTCTTTTTATAGAATGACCAATGGTAAGTATTATCTTTTTTGAAGTATACGTGTCCTGTGGACTGTTGTAAGGTGACTGGATATAATGTAATAAGCAATATAATTTGTGAACAGTATATGGACTGCTCATGTGTCATGTATGGCTTTGTATGTAGATTTTGTGGTCTCTTTGGGTCAGGATCTTGTGAATGTCCTAACCCAAACAGCATGGTTTATGTGATGGAATTGCTTGAAATGTGTTGGAGGCTGTGATTTTGCTGAAGAGAGTTCATGTCTCTCGTGTGCTGTGCCCTTGTGCTTTGGAGAGGTCTCGTCTGTGTTGTGAGACATGCCTGCTTAGAGACATGCCCACGATTTTCAACACAGGTGGCTTTAAACCTGGTTATGGTTGTGTTGTACAATTAGTAAATATGTGTGTATTTATGTGTGTCATTTAGTTTACCTTGCTCTGTGTTGGTTTATGTGACTGTTTATGTGACTGAAACATTTTATTTTGTAGATTATAAAAAGAATAATCAAAACGAGGCCTTGCCCTTAGGCTATAGGGATTTTACCATGGCAATGGCACAACAAATTCAAAAGAAATTGTTTCTCCATATAAACGCGCCACTCACGCGTTTTTGCAAATTTACAAAATTGCTTGTGCCTTTTTTTATGAGTTTTGACGTCTACCAACTGTTTTGCACAGGTATAGTGAGACTACATTTCACCTTTGCTTCTTTTTATAGAATGACCAATGGTAAGTATTATCTTTTTTGAAGTATACGTGTCCTGTGGACTGTTGTAAGGTGACTGGATATAATGTAATAAGCAATAAAATTTGTGAACAGTATATGGACTACTCATGTGTCATGTATGGATTTGTATGTAGATTTTGTGGTCTCTTTGGGTCAGGATCTTGTGAATGTTTGTCCTAACACAAACAGCATGGTTTATGTGATGGAATTGCTTGAAATGTGTTGGAGGCTGTGATTTTGCTGAAGAGAGTTCATGTCTCTCGTGTGCTGTGCCCTTGTGCTTTGGAGAGGTCTCGTCTGTGTTGTGAGACATGCCTGCTTAGAGACATGCCCACGATTTTCAACACAGGTGGCTTTAAACCTGGTTATGGTTATGTTGTACAATTAGTAAATATGTGTGTATTTATGTGTGTCATTTAGTTTACCTTGCTCTGTGTTGGTTTATGTGACTGTTTATGTGACTGAAACATTTTATTTTGTAGATTATAAAAAGAACTAGAGATGTGCATTTCCTGAAGGAAATACATAGTGCTTGAAAAGAGATGCAAGTCTCTTTGTGTGTGTGTGTGTGTGTGTGTGTGTGTGTGTGTGTGTGTGCATGTAGTGTATATGGTGTATATGCTCCATCTGCCCCATCTACTCCATCTGCTCTATCTGCCCCATTTGCCCCTCTGCTCCATCTGCCCCATACGGCCCTCTGCTCTATCTGCCCCATCTGCCCCTCTGCTCCATCTACCCCTCTGCTCCATCTGCCCCCTTTGCCCCATCTGCCCCTCTGCTCCATCTGCCCCTCTGCCCCATTTGCCTCTCACCCTCATCTGCCCCTCTGCTCCATCTGCCTCTCTGCTCCATCTGCCTCTCTGCTCCATCTACCCCTCTGCTCCATCTGCCCCTCTGCTCCATCTGCCCCTCTGCTCCATCTACCCCTCTGCTCCATCTGCCCCTCTGCTCCATCTGCCCCTCTGCTCCATCTACCCCTCTGCTCCATCTGCCACTCTGTTCCATCTGCCCCTCTGCTCCATCTGCCCCTCTGCTCCATCTGCCCCTCTGCTCCATCTGGCCCATCTGCCCCTCTGCTCCATCTGCCCCTCTGCTCCATCTGCCCATCTGCATGTATGTATGTGTGTGTGTGTGTGTGTGTGTGTGTGTGTGTGTGTGTGTGTGTGTGTGGTGTATATGTGTGTGTGACTGTGTGGAGTGGGTATGAGAGAGATGCATGTGTGTGTGCGTGCGTGTGTGGGGTAGGGGGAGAGACATTCAAAAATAATTGACACTCCATCTCTGCCACTCTGAGTGGAGAAGCCTTGTTTTATGTGATTTGCACCCTCCGAACAAACGGTCGTAGGTCGGGACCCATTTAACCTATCGCTTCACTGAAGAGATTGTGTGAGAGAGGACCCCTTGCTGATGATTTCGATATATTTTTGTGTGGTTTGACCCTAAATTGACTGATTTATGACAAGTTAAATATACACAAAAATCTCAACAAAGCTGATTCTGATTCTCATACATTTATATGGGGGCCAATGGGGTAGTTTTCTGTGTCTGGTGCCAAACAAATGCTCATAACTCTAAAAGGAATTGAATAAATGATGAGATATCTCGGCGTGCCAGAAAGGACAAGTTTCTCTCCCATTTAAAATTTAAATGGAGCTTCTAGGTCAAGGTGTAAGGATTTTACAGCAATTTATCCAAGAACGTTTTGAGCATTTTTTATGCCAGCTCACACTCTAACTGGCAGTGATGATTTGAAATTCTGAACATTCCACCATTCATTTTAATAGGGCCATTTTTCATTTTTAAACTCAATTCTATTAAAATCTATAACTCTAATCGACTCCAAAAATGGATAGCACACCACACAGAGCCAAGATCTTCAAAACGCAGTTCGAACGGAGTCTGTACGTTAAGCGGTTCAGGCCGCATTAATTGCAGAAATTTGGAGAAAAGGAATAACAATATAGGCCCTATAATAATCAAAACGAGGCCGTGCCCTTAGGCTATAGGGATTTTACCATGGCAACGGCACAACAAATTCAAAAGAAATTGTTTCTCCATATAAATGCACCACTCATGCGTTTTTGCAAATTTACTAATTGCTTGTGCCTTTTTTAATGAGTTTTGACGTCTACCAACTGTTTTACACAGGTATAGTGAGACTACATTTCACCTTTTCTTCTTTTTATAGAATGACCAATGGTAAGTATTATCTTTTTTGAAGTATACGTGTCCTGTGGACTGTTGTAAGGTGACTGGATATAATGTAATAAGCAATATAATTTGTGAACATTATATGGACTGCTCATGTGTCATGTATGGCTTTGTATGTAGATTTTGTGGTCTCTTTGGGTCAGGATTTTGTGAATGTTTGTCCTAACCCAATCAGCCTGGTTTATGTGATGGAATTGCTTGAAATATGTTGGAGGCTGTGATTTTGCTGAAGAGAGTTTATGTCTCTCGTGTGTGCTGTGCCCTTGTGCTTTGGAGAGGTCTCGTCTGTGTTGTGAGACATGCCTGCTTAGAGACATGCCCACGATTTTCAACACAGGTGGCTTTAAACCTGGTTATGGTTATGTTGTACAATTAGTAAATATGTGTGTATTTATGTGTGTCATTTAGTTTACCTTGCTCTGTTTTGGTTTATGTGACTGAAACATTTTATTTTGTAGATTATAAAAAGAATAATCAAAACGAGGCCTTGCCCTTAGGGTATAGGGATTTTACCATGGCAATGGCACAACAAATTCAAAAGAAATTGTTTCTCCATATAAACGCGCCACTCACGCGTTTTTGCAAATTTACAAATTGCTTGTGCCTTTTTTAATGAGTTTTGACGTCTACCAACTGTTTTACACAGGTATAGTGAGACTACATTTCACCTTTGCTTCTTTTTATAGAATGACCAATGGTAAGTATTATCTTTTTTGAAGTATACGTGTCCTGTGGACTGTTGTAAGGTGACTGGATATAATGTAATAAGCAATAAAATTTGTGAACAGTATATGGACTACTCATGTGTCATGTATGGATTTGTATGTAGATTTTGTGGTCTCTTTGGGTCAGGATCTTGTGAATGTTTGTCCTAACACAAACAGCATGGTTTATGTGATGGAATTGCTTGAAATGTGTTGGAGGCTGTGATTTTGCTGAAGAGAGTTCATGTCTCTCGTGTGCTGTGCCCTTGTGCTTTGGAGAGGTCTCGTCTGGGTTGTGAGACATGCCTGCTTAGAGACATGCCCACGATTTTCAACACAGGTGGCTTTAAACCTGGTTATGGTTATGTTGTACAATTAGTAAATATGTGTGTATTTATGTGTGTCATTTAGTTTACCTTGCTCTGTGTTGGTTTATGTGACTGTTTATGCGACTGAAACATTTTATTTTGTAGATTATAAAAAGAATAATCAAAACGAGGCCTTGCCCTTAGGCTATAGGGATTTTACCATGGCAACGGCACAACAAATTCAAAAGAAATTGTTTCTCCATATAAACGCGCCACTCACGCGTTTTTGCAAATTTACAAATTGCTTGTGCCTTTTTTTATGAGTTTTGACGTCTACCAACTGTTTTACACAGGTATAGTGAGACTACATTTCACCTTTGCTTCTTTTTATAGAATGACCAATGGTAAGTATTATCTTTTTTGAAGTATACGTGTCCTGAGGACTGTTGTAAGGTGACTGGATATAATGTAATAAGTAATATAATTTGTGAACAGTATATGGACTACTCATGTGTCATGTATAGCTTTGTATGTAGATTTTGTGGTCTCTTTGGGTCAGGATTTTGTGAATGTTTGTCCTAACCCAATCAGCATGGTTTATGTGATGGAATTGCTTGAAATATGTTGGAGGCTGTGATTTTGCTGAAGAGAGTTCATGTCTCTCGTGTGTGCTGTGCTCTTGTGCTTTGGAGAGGTCTCGTCTGTGTTGTGAGACATGCCTGCTTAGAGACATGCCCACGATTTTCAATACAGGTGGCTTTAAACCTGGTTATGGTTATGTTGTACAATTAGTAAATATGTGTGTATTTATGTGTGTCATTTAGTTTACCTTGCTCTGTGTTGGTTTATGTGACTGTTTATGTGACTGAAACATTTTATTTTGTAGATTATAAAAAGAATAATCAAAACGAGGCCTTGCCCTTAGGCTATAGGGATTTTACCATGGCAATGGCACAACAAATTCAAAAGAAATTGTTTCTCCATATAAACGCTCCACTCACGCGTTTTTGCAAATTTACAAAATTGCTTGTGCCTTTTTTTATGAGTTTTGACGTCTACCAACTGTTTTACACAGGTATAGTGAGACTACATTTCACCTTTGCTTCTTTTTATAGAATGACCAATGGTAAGTATTATCTTTTTTGAAGTATACGTGTCCTGTGGACTGTTGTAAGGTGACTGGATATAATGTAATAAGCAATAAAATTTGTGAACAGTATATGGACTACTCATGTGTCATGTATGGATTTGTATGTAGATTTTGTGGTCTCTTTGGGTCAGGATTTTGTGAATGTTTGTCCTAACCCAATCAGCATGGTTTATGTGATGGAATTGCTTGAAATGTGTTGGAGGCTGTGATTTTGCTGAAGAGAGTTCATGTCTCTCGTGTGTGCTGTGCCCTTGTGCTTTGGAGAGGTCTCGTCTGGGTTGTGAGACATGCCTGCTTAGAGACATGCCCACGATTTTCAACACAGGTGGCTTTAAACCTGGTTATGGTTATGTTGTACAATTAGTAAATATGTGTGTATTTATGTGTGTCATTTAGTTTACCTTGCTCTGTGTTGGTTTATGTGACTGTTTATGTGACTGAAACATTTTATTTTGTAGATTATAAAAAGAATAATCAAAACGAGGCCTTGCCCTTAGGCTATAGGGATTTTACCATGGCAACGGCACAACAAATTCAAAAGAAATTGTTTCTCCATATAAATGCGCCACTCACGCGTTTTTGCAAATTTACAAATTGCTTGTGCCTTTTTTTATGAGTTTTGACGTCTACCAACTGTTTTACACAGGTATAGTGAGACTACATTTCACCTTTGCTTCTTTTTATAGAATGACCAATGGTAAGTATTATCTTTTTTGAAGTATACGTGTCCTGAGGACTGTTGTAAGGTGACTGGATATAATGTAATAAGTAATATAATTTGTGAACAGTATATGGACTACTCATGTGTCATGTATGGCTTTGTATGTAGATTTTGTGGTCTCTTTGGGTCAGGATTTTGTGAATGTTTGTCCTAACCCAATCAGCATGGTTTATGTGATGGAATTGCTTGAAATATGTTGGAGGCTGTGATTTTGCTGAAGAGAGTTCATGTCTCTCGTGTGTGCTGTGCTCTTGTGCTTTGGAGAGGTCTCGTCTGTGTTGTGAGACATGCCTGCTTAGAGACATGCCCACGATTTTCAACACAGGTGGCTTTAAACCTGGTTATGGTTATGTTGTACAATTAGTAAATATGTGTGTATTTATGTGTGTCATTTAGTTTACCTTGCTCTGTGTTGGTTTATGTGACTGTTTATGTGACTGAAACATTTTATTTTGTAGATTATAAAAAGAATAATCAAAACGAGGCCTTGCCCTTAGGCTATAGGGATTTTACCATGGCAACGGCACAACAAATTCAAAAGAAATTGTTTCTCCATATAAACGCGCCACTCACGCGTTTTTGCAAATTTACAAATTGCTTGTGCCTTTTTTTATGAGTTTTGACGTCTACCAACTGTTTTACACAGGTATAGTGAGACTACATTTCACCTTTGCTTCTTTTTATAGAATGACCAATGGTAAGTATTATCTTTTTTGAAGTATACGTGTCCTGAGGACTGTTGTAAGGTGACTGGATATAATGTAATAAGTAGGGATGTCCCGATCCAGCTTTTTGAACTTCCGATCCGATACCGATATTTATTTGCACTTCCGATCCGATACCGATATCGGCCGATACCGGCCTATCCGAGCATGTATTAAAGTTTAAAGTTATTTAGCCAACTTACTTTGTTGTCAAACTCATGTTGAAAAGCGTTTTACTCTTGATAACAAGTAGCCAGCTGAATTAGGTGTGTTTGAATAATACACAATGGTTGGTAAGGAGAAACTGACCTGTTTATTTAGCAATTAATAAACTCAAAATAGACAAAATATTAAATAACAAACAGAAATAGCATCAGTAAACCAAGGATTAAAAAGCCACAAGTGCAAATAATATTGTAAATTATATAAAAAAAAAAAACACACAACCTGAGTGGAAAATAGTCTATTATTAACATTAACATTAACATCCATCAGTGCTCTTGAACAAGTGTAAACCAAAGCTTAAAAAAAAATCCGTGCACATATCGTAAACTAATTAAAAGCAAAATGCCTTCTACTCCACACTTTGCTGCTCCATCCCCATATACACTCCCTTCAATTCAAACGTTTCTGCCAGTGTTAGTTGTGTAGGACCTTTCTTTTTGTCTTCGGTTTTCATTAGAAACTCGTCATGTTGTTTATGGTGGTATTTCGCTAAATGCTTGATTAGATTGGTGGTATTAAAAGTTCTTACAGCTTTACCACAACGCTTGACTTTACTGTGGCATATGTTGCACTCTACCTCTTCGTCTTTGTCATCCTTTAAGGTAAAATAATCCCACACAACTGACCGATAACTTCAAATTTACACGGCGGTCCGAGATGCCACGGAGCTAAATTGGGGCAGAAACTACGCTCGTGTGCTGAAGGTGTGCTGGAAAATGCGGACCGGATTTTACTCTCACTAGCAAAAACTGGAATGGATTATCTAAATGGGTGCGCAGGAAAACCGGGATCGGACTTAAAAAAACTGGATCGGGAGTCTGGATCGGCATTTTCTCGTGTCTGCCGATCCGATACCGATACGCATTTTTTGCTAATATCGGCGGCCGATCCGATCCAAATATCGGATCGGGACAACCCTAGTAATAAGTAATATAATTTGTGAACAGTATATGGACTACTCATGTGTCATGTATGGCTTTGTATGTAGATTTTGTGGTCTCTTTGGGTCAGGATTTTGTGAATGTTTGTCCTAACCCAATCAGCATGGTTTATGTGATGGAATTGCTTGAAATATGTTGGAGGCTGTGATTTTGCTGAAGAGAGTTCATGTCTCTCGTGTGTGCTGTGCTCTTGTGCTTTGGAGAGGTCTCGTCTGTGTTGTGAGACATGCCTGCTTAGAGACATGCCCACGATTTTCAACACAGGTGGCTTTAAACCTGGTTATGGTTATGTTGTACAATTAGTAAATATGTGTGTATTTATGTGTGTCATTTAGTTTACCTTGATCTGTGTTGGTTTATGTGACTGTTTATGTGACTGAAACATTTTATTTTGTAGATTATAAAAAGAATAATCAAAACGAGGCCTTGCCCTTAGGCTATAGGGATTTTACCATGGCAATGGCACAACAAATTCAAAAGAAATTGTTTCTCCATATAAACGCGCCACTCACGCGTTTTTGCAAATTTACAAAATTGCTTGTGCCTTTTTTTATGAGTTTTGACGTCTACCAACTGTTTTACACAGGTATAGTGAGACTACATTTCACCTTTGCTTCTTTTTATAGAATGACCAATGGTAAGTATTATCTTTTTTGAAGTATACGTGTCCTGTGGACTGTTGTAAGGTGACTGGATATAATGTAATAAGCAATAAAATTTGTGAACAGTATATGGACTACTCATGTGTCATGTATGGATTTGTATGTAGATTTTGTGGTCTCTTTGGGTCAGGATCTTGTGAATGTTTGTCCTAACACAAACAGCATGGTTTATGTGATGGAATTGCTTGAAATGTGTTGGAGGCTGTGATTTTGCTGAAGAGAGTTCATGTCTCTCGTGTGCTGTGCCCTTGTGCTTTGGAGAGGTCTCGTCTGGGTTGTGAGACATGCCTGCTTAGAGACATGCCCACGATTTTCAACACAGGTGGCTTTAAACCTGGTTATGGTTATGTTGTACAATTAGTAAATATGTGTGTATTTATGTGTGTCATTTAGTTTACCTTGCTCTGTGTTGGTTTATGTGACTGTTTATGTGACTGAAACATTTTATTTTGTAGATTATAAAAAGAATAATCAAAACGAGGCCTTGCCCTTAGGCTATAGGGATTTTACCATGGCAATGGCACAACAAATTCAAAAGAAATTGTTTCTCCATATAAACGCGCCACTCACGCGTTTTTGCAAATTTACAAAATTGCTTGTGCCTTTTTTTATGAGTTTTGACGTCTACCAACTGTTTTACACAGGTATAGTGAGACTACATTTCACCTTTGCTTCTTTTTATAGAATGACCAATGGTAAGTATTATCTTTTTTGAAGTATACGTGTCCTGTGGACTGTTGTAAGGTGACTGGATATAATGTAATAAGCAATATAATTTGTGAACAGTATATGGACTGCTCATGTGTCATGTATGGCTTTGTATGTAGATTTTGTGGTCTCTTTGGGTCAGGATCTTGTGAATGTCCTAACCCAAACAGCATGGTTTATGTGATGGAATTGCTTGAAATGTGTTGGAGGCTGTGATTTTGCTGAAGAGAGTTCATGTCTCTCGTGTGCTGTGCCCTTGTGCTTTGGAGAGGTCTCGTCTGTGTTGTGAGACATGCCTGCTTAGAGACATGCCCACGATTTTCAACACAGGTGGCTTTAAACCTGGTTATGGTTGTGTTGTACAATTAGTAAATATGTGTGTATTTATGTGTGTCATTTAGTTTACCTTGCTCTGTGTTGGTTTATGTGACTGTTTATGTGACTGAAACATTTTATTTTGTAGATTATAAAAAGAATAATCAAAACGAGGCCTTGCCCTTAGGCTATAGGGATTTTACCATGGCAATGGCACAACAAATTCAAAAGAAATTGTTTCTCCATATAAACGCGCCACTCACGCGTTTTTGCAAATTTACAAAATTGCTTGTGCCTTTTTTTATGAGTTTTGACGTCTACCAACTGTTTTGCACAGGTATAGTGAGACTACATTTCACCTTTGCTTCTTTTTATAGAATGACCAATGGTAAGTATTATCTTTTTTGAAGTATACGTGTCCTGTGGACTGTTGTAAGGTGACTGGATATAATGTAATAAGCAATAAAATTTGTGAACAGTATATGGACTACTCATGTGTCATGTATGGATTTGTATGTAGATTTTGTGGTCTCTTTGGGTCAGGATCTTGTGAATGTTTGTCCTAACACAAACAGCATGGTTTATGTGATGGAATTGCTTGAAATGTGTTGGAGGCTGTGATTTTGCTGAAGAGAGTTCATGTCTCTCGTGTGCTGTGCCCTTGTGCTTTGGAGAGGTCTCGTCTGTGTTGTGAGACATGCCTGCTTAGAGACATGCCCACAATTTTCAACACAGGTGGCTTTAAACCTGGTTATGGTTATGTACAATTAGTAAATATGTGTGTATTTATGTGTGTCATTTAGTTTACCTTGCTCTGTGTTGGTTTATGTGACTGTTTATGTGACTGAAACATTTTATTTTGTAGATTATAAAAAGAATAATCAAAACGAGGCCTTGCCCTTAGGCTATAGGGATTTTACCATGGCAATGGCACAACAAATTCAAAAGAAATTGTTTCTCCATATAAACGCGCCACTCACGCGTTTTTGCAAATTTACAAAATTGCTTGTGCCTTTTTTTATGAGTTTTGACGTCTACCAACTGTTTTGCACAGGTATAGTGAGACTACATTTCACCTTTGCTTCTTTTTATAGAATGACCAATGGTAAGTATTATCTTTTTTGAAGTATACGTGTCCTGTGGACTGTTGTAAGGTGACTGGATATAATGTAATAAGCAATAAAATTTGTGAACAGTATATGGACTACTCATGTGTCATGTATGGATTTGTATGTAGATTTTGTGGTCTCTTTGGGTCAGGATCTTGTGAATGTTTGTCCTAACACAAACAGCATGGTTTATGTGATGGAATTGCTTGAAATGTGTTGGAGGCTGTGATTTTGCTGAAGAGAGTTCATGTCTCTCGTGTGCTGTGCCCTTGTGCTTTGGAGAGGTCTCGTCTGGGTTGTGAGACATGCCTGCTTAGAGACATGCCCACGATTTTCAACACAGGTGGCTTTAAACCTGGTTATGGTTATGTTGTACAATTAGTAAATATGTGTGTATTTATGTGTGTCATTTAGTTTACCTTGCTCTGTGTTGGTTTATGTGACTGTTTATGTGACTGAAACATTTTATTTTGTAGATTATAAAAAGAATAATCAAAACGAGGCCTTGCCCTTAGGCTATAGGGATTTTACCATGGCAACGGCACAACAAATTCAAAAGAAATTGTTTCTCCATATAAACGCGCCACTCACGCGTTTTTGCAAATTTACAAATTGCTTGTGCCTTTTTTTATGAGTTTTGACGTCTACCAACTGTTTTACACAGGTATAGTGAGACTACATTTCACCTTTGCTTCTTTTTATAGAATGACCAATGGTAAGTATTATCTTTTTTGAAGTATACGTGTCCTGAGGACTGTTGTAAGGTGACTGGATATAATGTAATAAGTAGGGATGTCCCGATCCAGCTTTTTGAACTTCCGATCCGATACCGATATTTATTTGCACTTCCGATCCGATACCGATATCGGCCGATACCGGCCTATCCGAGCATGTATTAAAGTTTAAAGTTATTTAGCCAACTTACTTTGTTGTCAAACTCATGTTGAAAAGCGTTTTACTCTTGATAACAAGTAGCCAGCTGAATTAGGTGTGTTTGAATAATACACAATGGTTGGTAAGGAGAAACTGACCTGTTTATTTAGCAATTAATAAACTCAAAATAGACAAAATATTAAATAACAAACAGAAATAGCATCAGTAAACCAAGGATTAAAAAGCCACAAGTGCAAATAATATTGTAAATTATATAAAAAAAAAAAACACACAACCTGAGTGGAAAATAGTCTATTATTAACATTAACATTAACATCCATCAGTGCTCTTGAACAAGTGTAAACCAAAGCTTAAAAAAAAATCCGTGCACATATCGTAAACTAATTAAAAGCAAAATGCCTTCTACTCCACACTTTGCTGCTCCATCCCCATATACACTCCCTTCAATTCAAACGTTTCTGCCAGTGTTAGTTGTGTAGGACCTTTCTTTTTGTCTTCGGTTTTCATTAGAAACTCGTCATGTTGTTTATGGTGGTATTTCGCTAAATGCTTGATTAGATTGGTGGTATTAAAAGTTCTTACAGCTTTACCACAACGCTTGACTTTACTGTGGCATATGTTGCACTCTACCTCTTCGTCTTTGTCATCCTTTAAGGTAAAATAATCCCACACAACTGACCGATAACTTCAAATTTACACGGCGGTCCGAGATGCCACGGAGCTAAATTGGGGCAGAAACTACGCTCGTGTGCTGAAGGTGTGCTGGAAAATGCGGACCGGATTTTACTCTCACTAGCAAAAACTGGAATGGATTATCTAAATGGGTGCGCAGGAAAACCGGGATCGGACTTAAAAAAACTGGATCGGGAGTCTGGATCGGCATTTTCTCGTGTCTGCCGATCCGATACCGATACGCATTTTTTGCTAATATCGGCGGCCGATCCGATCCAAATATCGGATCGGGACAACCCTAGTAATAAGTAATATAATTTGTGAACAGTATATGGACTACTCATGTGTCATGTATGGCTTTGTATGTAGATTTTGTGGTCTCTTTGGGTCAGGATTTTGTGAATGTTTGTCCTAACCCAATCAGCATGGTTTATGTGATGGAATTGCTTGAAATATGTTGGAGGCTGTGATTTTGCTGAAGAGAGTTCATGTCTCTCGTGTGTGCTCTGCTCTTGTGCTTTGGAGAGGTCTCGTCTGTGTTGTGAGACATGCCTGCTTAGAGACATGCCCACGATTTTCAACACAGGTGGCTTTAAACCTGGTTATGGTTATGTTGTACAATTAGTAAATATGTGTGTATTTATGTGTGTCATTTAGTTTACCTTGCTCTGTGTTGGTTTATGTGACTGTTTATGTGACTGAAACATTTTATTTTGTAGATTATAAAAAGAATAATCAAAACGAGGCCTTGCCCTTAGGCTATAGGGATTTTACCATGGCAATGGCACAACAAATTCAAAAGAAATTGTTTCTCCATATAAACGCGCCACTCACGCGTTTTTGCAAATTTACAAAATTGCTTGTGCCTTTTTTTATGAGTTTTGACGTCTACCAACTGTTTTGCACAGGTATAGTGAGACTACATTTCACCTTTGCTTCTTTTTATAGAATGACCAATGGTAAGTATTATCTTTTTTGAAGTATACGTGTCCTGTGGACTGTTGTAAGGTGACTGGATATAATGTAATAAGCAATAAAATTTGTGAACAGTATATGGACTACTCATGTGTCATGTATGGATTTGTATGTAGATTTTGTGGTCTCTTTGGGTCAGGATCTTGTGAATGTTTGTCCTAACCCAATCAGCATGGTTTATGTGATGGAATTGCTTGAAATATGTTGGAGGCTGTGATTTTGCTGAAGAGAGTTCATGTCTCTCGTGTGTGCTGTGCTCTTGTGCTTTGGAGAGGTCTCGTCTGTGTTGTGAGACATGCCTGCTTAGAGACATGCCCACGATTTTCAACACAGGTGGCTTTAAACCTGGTTATGGTTATGTTGTACAATTAGTAAATATGTGTGTATTTATGTGTGTCATTTAGTTTACCTTGCTCTGTGTTGGTTTATGTGACTGTTTATGTGACTGAAACATTTTATTTTGTAGATTATAAAAAGAATAATCAAAACGAGGCCTTGCCCTTAGGCTATAGGGATTTTACCATGGCAATGGCACAACAAATTCAAAAGAAATTGTTTCTCCATATAAACGCGCCACTCACGCGTTTTTGCAAATTTACAAAATTGCTTGTGCCTTTTTTTATGAGTTTTGACGTCTACCAACTGTTTTACACAGGTATAGTGAGACTACATTTCACCTTTGCTTCTTTTTATAGAATGACCAATGGTAAGTATTATCTTTTTTGAAGTATACGTGTCCTGTGGACTGTTGTAAGGTGACTGGATATAATGTAATAAGCAATATAATTTGTGAACAGTATATGGACTGCTCATGTGTCATGTATGGCTTTGTATGTAGATTTTGTGGTCTCTTTGGGTCAGGATCTTGTGAATGTCCTAACCCAAACAGCATGGTTTATGTGATGGAATTGCTTGAAATGTGTTGGAGGCTGTGATTTTGCTGAAGAGAGTTCATGTCTCTCGTGTGCTGTGCCCTTGTGCTTTGGAGAGGTCTCGTCTGTGTTGTGAGACATGCCTGCTTAGAGACATGCCCACGATTTTCAACACAGGTGGCTTTAAACCTGGTTATGGTTGTGTTGTACAATTAGTAAATATGTGTGTATTTATGTGTGTCATTTAGTTTACCTTGCTCTGTGTTGGTTTATGTGACTGTTTATGTGACTGAAACATTTTATTTTGTAGATTATAAAAAGAATAATCAAAACGAGGCCTTGCCCTTAGGCTATAGGGATTTTACCATGGCAATGGCACAACAAATTCAAAAGAAATTGTTTCTCCATATAAACGCGCCACTCACGCGTTTTTGCAAATTTACAAAATTGCTTGTGCCTTTTTTTATGAGTTTTGACGTCTACCAACTGTTTTGCACAGGTATAGTGAGACTACATTTCACCTTTGCTTCTTTTTATAGAATGACCAATGGTAAGTATTATCTTTTTTGAAGTATACGTGTCCTGTGGACTGTTGTAAGGTGACTGGATATAATGTAATAAGCAATAAAATTTGTGAACAGTATATGGACTACTCATGTGTCATGTATGGATTTGTATGTAGATTTTGTGGTCTCTTTGGGTCAGGATCTTGTGAATGTTTGTCCTAACACAAACAGCATGGTTTATGTGATGGAATTGCTTGAAATGTGTTGGAGGCTGTGATTTTGCTGAAGAGAGTTCATGTCTCTCGTGTGCTGTGCCCTTGTGCTTTGGAGAGGTCTCGTCTGTGTTGTGAGACATGCCTGCTTAGAGACATGCCCACGATTTTCAACACAGGTGGCTTTAAACCTGGTTATGGTTATGTTGTACAATTAGTAAATATGTGTGTATTTATGTGTGTCATTTAGTTTACCTTGCTCTGTGTTGGTTTATGTGACTGTTTATGTGACTGAAACATTTTATTTTGTAGATTATAAAAAGAATAATCAAAACGAGGCCTTGCCCTTAGGCTATAGGGATTTTACCATGGCAATGGCACAACAAATTCAAAAGAAATTGTTTCTCCATATAAACGCGCCACTCACGCGTTTTTGCAAATTTACAAAATTGCTTGTGCCTTTTTTTATGAGTTTTGACGTCTACCAACTGTTTTGCACAGGTATAGTGAGACTACATTTCACCTTTGCTTCTTTTTATAGAATGACCAATGGTAAGTATTATCTTTTTTGAAGTATACGTGTCCTGTGGACTGTTGTAAGGTGACTGGATATAATGTAATAAGCAATAAAATTTGTGAACAGTATATGGACTACTCATGTGTCATGTATGGATTTGTATGTAGATTTTGTGGTCTCTTTGGGTCAGGATCTTGTGAATGTTTGTCCTAACACAAACAGCATGGTTTATGTGATGGAATTGCTTGAAATGTGTTGGAGGCTGTGATTTTGCTGAAGAGAGTTCATGTCTCTCGTGTGCTGTGCCCTTGTGCTTTGGAGAGGTCTCGTCTGGGTTGTGAGACATGCCTGCTTAGAGACATGCCCACGATTTTCAACACAGGTGGCTTTAAACCTGGTTATGGTTATGTTGTACAATTAGTAAATATGTGTGTATTTATGTGTGTCATTTAGTTTACCTTGCTCTGTGTTGGTTTATGTGACTGTTTATGTGACTGAAACATTTTATTTTGTAGATTATAAAAAGAATAATCAAAACGAGGCCTTGCCCTTAGGCTATAGGGATTTTACCATGGCAACGGCACAACAAATTCAAAAGAAATTGTTTCTCCATATAAACGCGCCACTCACGCGTTTTTGCAAATTTACAAATTGCTTGTGCCTTTTTTTATGAGTTTTGACGTCTACCAACTGTTTTACACAGGTATAGTGAGACTACATTTCACCTTTGCTTCTTTTTATAGAATGACCAATGGTAAGTATTATCTTTTTTGAAGTATACGTGTCCTGAGGACTGTTGTAAGGTGACTGGATATAATGTAATAAGTAGGGATGTCCCGATCCAGCTTTTTGAACTTCCGATCCGATACCGATATTTATTTGCACTTCCGATCCGATACCGATATCGGCCGATACCGGCCTATCCGAGCATGTATTAAAGTTTAAAGTTATTTAGCCAACTTACTTTGTTGTCAAACTCATGTTGAAAAGCGTTTTACTCTTGATAACAAGTAGCCAGCTGAATTAGGTGTGTTTGAATAATACACAATGGTTGGTAAGGAGAAACTGACCTGTTTATTTAGCAATTAATAAACTCAAAATAGACAAAATATTAAATAACAAACAGAAATAGCATCAGTAAACCAAGGATTAAAAAGCCACAAGTGCAAATAATATTGTAAATTATATAAAAAAAAAAAACACACAACCTGAGTGGAAAATAGTCTATTATTAACATTAACATTAACATCCATCAGTGCTCTTGAACAAGTGTAAACCAAAGCTTAAAAAAAAATCCGTGCACATATCGTAAACTAATTAAAAGCAAAATGCCTTCTACTCCACACTTTGCTGCTCCATCCCCATATACACTCCCTTCAATTCAAACGTTTCTGCCAGTGTTAGTTGTGTAGGACCTTTCTTTTTGTCTTCGGTTTTCATTAGAAACTCGTCATGTTGTTTATGGTGGTATTTCGCTAAATGCTTGATTAGATTGGTGGTATTAAAAGTTCTTACAGCTTTACCACAACGCTTGACTTTACTGTGGCATATGTTGCACTCTACCTCTTCGTCTTTGTCATCCTTTAAGGTAAAATAATCCCACACAACTGACCGATAACTTCAAATTTACACGGCGGTCCGAGATGCCACGGAGCTAAATTGGGGCAGAAACTACGCTCGTGTGCTGAAGGTGTGCTGGAAAATGCGGACCGGATTTTACTCTCACTAGCAAAAACTGGAATGGATTATCTAAATGGGTGCGCAGGAAAACCGGGATCGGACTTAAAAAAACTGGATCGGGAGTCTGGATCGGCATTTTCTCGTGTCTGCCGATCCGATACCGATACGCATTTTTTGCTAATATCGGCGGCCGATCCGATCCAAATATCGGATCGGGACAACCCTAGTAATAAGTAATATAATTTGTGAACAGTATATGGACTACTCATGTGTCATGTATGGCTTTGTATGTAGATTTTGTGGTCTCTTTGGGTCAGGATTTTGTGAATGTTTGTCCTAACCCAATCAGCATGGTTTATGTGATGGAATTGCTTGAAATATGTTGGAGGCTGTGATTTTGCTGAAGAGAGTTCATGTCTCTCGTGTGTGCTGTGCTCTTGTGCTTTGGAGAGGTCTCGTCTGTGTTGTGAGACATGCCTGCTTAGAGACATGCCCACGATTTTCAACACAGGTGGCTTTAAACCTGGTTATGGTTATGTTGTACAATTAGTAAATATGTGTGTATTTATGTGTGTCATTTAGTTTACCTTGCTCTGTGTTGGTTTATGTGACTGTTTATGTGACTGAAACATTTTATTTTGTAGATTATAAAAAGAATAATCAAAACGAGGCCTTGCCCTTAGGCTATAGGGATTTTACCATGGCAATGGCACAACAAATTCAAAAGAAATTGTTTCTCCATATAAACGCGCCACTCACGCGTTTTTGCAAATTTACAAAATTGCTTGTGCCTTTTTTTATGAGTTTTGACGTCTACCAACTGTTTTACACAGGTATAGTGAGACTACATTTCACCTTTGCTTCTTTTTATAGAATGACCAATGGTAAGTATTATCTTTTTTGAAGTATACGTGTCCTGTGGACTGTTGTAAGGTGACTGGATATAATGTAATAAGCAATATAATTTGTGAACAGTATATGGACTGCTCATGTGTCATGTATGGCTTTGTATGTAGATTTTGTGGTCTCTTTGGGTCAGGATCTTGTGAATGTCCTAACCCAAACAGCATGGTTTATGTGATGGAATTGCTTGAAATGTGTTGGAGGCTGTGATTTTGCTGAAGAGAGTTCATGTCTCTCGTGTGCTGTGCCCTTGTGCTTTGGAGAGGTCTCGTCTGTGTTGTGAGACATGCCTGCTTAGAGACATGCCCACGATTTTCAACACAGGTGGCTTTAAACCTGGTTATGGTTGTGTTGTACAATTAGTAAATATGTGTGTATTTATGTGTGTCATTTAGTTTACCTTGCTCTGTGTTGGTTTATGTGACTGTTTATGTGACTGAAACATTTTATTTTGTAGATTATAAAAAGAATAATCAAAACGAGGCCTTGCCCTTAGGCTATAGGGATTTTACCATGGCAATGGCACAACAAATTCAAAAGAAATTGTTTCTCCATATAAACGCGCCACTCACGCGTTTTTGCAAATTTACAAAATTGCTTGTGCCTTTTTTTATGAGTTTTGACGTCTACCAACTGTTTTGCACAGGTATAGTGAGACTACATTTCACCTTTGCTTCTTTTTATAGAATGACCAATGGTAAGTATTATCTTTTTTGAAGTATACGTGTCCTGTGGACTGTTGTAAGGTGACTGGATATAATGTAATAAGCAATAAAATTTGTGAACAGTATATGGACTACTCATGTGTCATGTATGGATTTGTATGTAGATTTTGTGGTCTCTTTGGGTCAGGATCTTGTGAATGTTTGTCCTAACCCAATCAGCATGGTTTATGTGATGGAATTGCTTGAAATATGTTGGAGGCTGTGATTTTGCTGAAGAGAGTTCATGTCTCTCGTGTGTGCTGTGCTCTTGTGCTTTGGAGAGGTCTCGTCTGTGTTGTGAGACATGCCTGCTTAGAGACATGCCCACGATTTTCAACACAGGTGGCTTTAAACCTGGTTATGGTTATGTTGTACAATTAGTAAATATGTGTGTATTTATGTGTGTCATTTAGTTTACCTTGCTCTGTGTTGGTTTATGTGACTGTTTATGTGACTGAAACATTTTATTTTGTAGATTATAAAAAGAATAATCAAAACGAGGCCTTGCCCTTAGGCTATAGGGATTTTACCATGGCAATGGCACAACAAATTCAAAAGAAATTGTTTCTCCATATAAACGCGCCACTCACGCGTTTTTGCAAATTTACAAAATTGCTTGTGCCTTTTTTTATGAGTTTTGACGTCTACCAACTGTTTTACACAGGTATAGTGAGACTACATTTCACCTTTGCTTCTTTTTATAGAATGACCAATGGTAAGTATTATCTTTTTTGAAGTATACGTGTCCTGTGGACTGTTGTAAGGTGACTGGATATAATGTAATAAGCAATATAATTTGTGAACAGTATATGGACTGCTCATGTGTCATGTATGGCTTTGTATGTAGATTTTGTGGTCTCTTTGGGTCAGGATCTTGTGAATGTCCTAACCCAAACAGCATGGTTTATGTGATGGAATTGCTTGAAATGTGTTGGAGGCTGTGATTTTGCTGAAGAGAGTTCATGTCTCTCGTGTGCTGTGCCCTTGTGCTTTGGAGAGGTCTCGTCTGGGTTGTGAGACATGCCTGCTTAGAGACATGCCCACGATTTTCAACACAGGTGGCTTTAAACCTGGTTATGGTTGTGTTGTACAATTAGTAAATATGTGTGTATTTATGTGTGTCATTTAGTTTACCTTGCTCTGTGTTGGTTTATGTGACTGTTTATGTGACTGAAACATTTTATTTTGTAGATTATAAAAAGAATAATCAAAACGAGGCCTTGCCCTTAGGCTATAGGGATTTTACCATGGCAATGGCACAACAAATTCAAAAGAAATTGTTTCTCCATATAAACGCGCCACTCACGCGTTTTTGCAAATTTACAAAATTGCTTGTGCCTTTTTTTATGAGTTTTGACGTCTACCAACTGTTTTGCACAGGTATAGTGAGACTACATTTCACCTTTGCTTCTTTTTATAGAATGACCAATGGTAAGTATTATCTTTTTTGAAGTATACGTGTCCTGTGGACTGTTGTAAGGTGACTGGATATAATGTAATAAGCAATAAAATTTGTGAACAGTATATGGACTACTCATGTGTCATGTATGGATTTGTATGTAGATTTTGTGGTCTCTTTGGGTCAGGATCTTGTGAATGTTTGTCCTAACACAAACAGCATGGTTTATGTGATGGAATTGCTTGAAATGTGTTGGAGGCTGTGATTTTGCTGAAGAGAGTTCATGTCTCTCGTGTGCTGTGCCCTTGTGCTTTGGAGAGGTCTCGTCTGTGTTGTGAGACATGCCTGCTTAGAGACATGCCCACGATTTTCAACACAGGTGGCTTTAAACCTGGTTATGGTTGTGTTGTACAATTAGTAAATATGTGTGTATTTATGTGTGTCATTTAGTTTACCTTGCTCTGTGTTGGTTTATGTGACTGTTTATGTGACTGAAACATTTTATTTTGTAGATTATAAAAAGAATAATCAAAACGAGGCCTTGCCCTTAGGCTATAGGGATTTTACCATGGCAATGGCACAACAAATTCAAAAGAAATTGTTTCTCCATATAAACGCGCCACTCACGCGTTTTTGCAAATTTACAAAATTGCTTGTGCCTTTTTTTATGAGTTTTGACGTCTACCAACTGTTTTGCACAGGTATAGTGAGACTACATTTCACCTTTGCTTCTTTTTATAGAATGACCAATGGTAAGTATTATCTTTTTTGAAGTATACGTGTCCTGTGGACTGTTGTAAGGTGACTGGATATAATGTAATAAGCAATAAAATTTGTGAACAGTATATGGACTACTCATGTGTCATGTATGGATTTGTATGTAGATTTTGTGGTCTCTTTGGGTCAGGATCTTGTGAATGTTTGTCCTAACACAAACAGCATGGTTTATGTGATGGAATTGCTTGAAATGTGTTGGAGGCTGTGATTTTGCTGAAGAGAGTTCATGTCTCTCGTGTGCTGTGCCCTTGTGCTTTGGAGAGGTCTCGTCTGTGTTGTGAGACATGCCTGCTTAGAGACATGCCCACGATTTTCAACACAGGTGGCTTTAAACCTGGTTATGGTTATGTTGTACAATTAGTAAATATGTGTGTATTTATGTGTGTCATTTAGTTTACCTTGCTCTGTGTTGGTTTATGTGACTGTTTATGTGACTGAAACATTTTATTTTGTAGATTATAAAAAGAATAATCAAAACGAGGCCTTGCCCTTAGGCTATAGGGATTTTACCATGGCAATGGCACAACAAATTCAAAAGAAATTGTTTCTCCATATAAACGCGCCACTCACGCGTTTTTGCAAATTTACAAAATTGCTTGTGCCTTTTTTTATGAGTTTTGACGTCTACCAACTGTTTTGCACAGGTATAGTGAGACTACATTTCACCTTTGCTTCTTTTTATAGAATGACCAATGGTAAGTATTATCTTTTTTGAAGTATACGTGTCCTGTGGACTGTTGTAAGGTGACTGGATATAATGTAATAAGCAATAAAATTTGTGAACAGTATATGGACTACTCATGTGTCATGTATGGATTTGTATGTAGATTTTGTGGTCTCTTTGGGTCAGGATCTTGTGAATGTTTGTCCTAACACAATCAGCATGGTTTATGTGATGGAATTGCTTGAAATGTGTTGGAGGCTGTGATTTTGCTGAAGAGAGTTCATGTCTCTCGTGTGCTGTGCCCTTGTGCTTTGGAGAGGTCTCGTCTGGGTTGTGAGACATGCCTGCTTAGAGACATGCCCACGATTTTCAACACAGGTGGCTTTAAACCTGGTTATGGTTATGTTGTACAATTAGTAAATATGTGTGTATTTATGTGTGTCATTTAGTTTACCTTGCTCTGTGTTGGTTTATGTGACTGTTTATGTGACTGAAACATTTTATTTTGTAGATTATAAAAAGAATAATCAAAACGAGGCCTTGCCCTTAGGCTATAGAGATTTTACCATGGCAACGGCACAACAAATTCAAAAGAAATTGTTTCTCCATATAAACGCGCCACTCACGCGTTTTTGCAAATTTACAAAATTGCTTGTGCCTTTTTTTATGAGTTTTGACGTCTACCAACTGTTTTACACAGGTATAGTGAGACTACATTTCACCTTTGCTTCTTTTTATAGAATGACCAATGGTAAGTATTATCTTTTTTGAAGTATACGTGTCCTGTGGACTGTTGTAAGGTGACTGGATATAATGTAATAAGCAATAAAATTTGTGAACAGTATATGGACTACTCATGTGTCATGTATGGCTTTGTATGTAGATTTTGTGGTCTCTTTGGGTCAGGATTTTGTGAATGTTTGTCCTAACACAAACAGCATGGTTTATGTGATGGAATTGCTTGAAATGTGTTGGAGGCTGTGATTTTGCTGAAGAGAGTTCATGTCTCTCGTGTGCTGTGCCCTTGTGCTTTGGAGAGGTCTCGTCTGGGTTGACTGGATATAATGTAATAAGTAATATAATTTGTGAACAGTATATGGACTACTCATGAGTCATGAGGGCAGTCATGGCCTAGTGGTTAGGGAACTGGTCTTGTGACCGGAGGGTCGTGGGTTCGATTCCCAGACCTGAGGCCATGACTGAGGTGCCCCTGAGCAAGGCCCTTAACCCTCAATTGCTCACTTGTATAAAAATGAGATAAAAATGTAAGTCGCTCTGGATAAGGGCGTCTGCCAAATGCCGTAAATGTAAATGTATAGCTTTGTATGTAGATTTTGTGGTCTCTTTGGGTCAGGATTTTGTGAATGTTTGTCCTAACCCAATCAGCATGGTTTATGTGATGGAATTGCTTGAAATATGTTGGAGGCTGTGATTTTGCTGAAGAGAGTTCATGTCTCTCGTGTGTGCTGTGCTCTTGTGCTTTGGAGAGGTCTCGTCTGTGTTGTGAGACTTGCCTGCTTAGAGACATGCCCACGATTTTCAACACAGGTGGCTTTAAACCTGGTTATGGTTATGTTGTACAATTAGTAAATATGTGTGTATTTATGTGTGTCATTTAGTTTACCTTGCTCTGTGTTGGTTTATGTGACTGTTTATGTGACTGAAACATTTTATTTTGTAGATTATAAAAAGAATAATCAAAACGAGGCCGTGCCCTTAGGCTATAGGGATTTTACCATGGCAACGGCACAACAAATTCAAAAGAAATTGTTTCTCCATATGAATGCACCACTCATGCGTTTTTGCAAATTTACTAATTGCTTGTGCTTTTTTTTAATGAGTTTTGACGTCTACCAACTGTTTTACACAGGTATAGTGAGACTACATTTCACCTTTGCTTCTTTTTATAGAATGACCAATGGTAAGTATTATCTTTTTTTAAGTATACGTGTCCTGTGGACTGTTGTAAGGTGACTGGATATAATGTAATAAGCAATATAATTTGTGAACAGTATATGGACTACTCATGTGTCATGTATGGATTTGTATGTAGATTTTGTGGTCTCTTTGGGTCAGGATCTTGTGAATGTTTGTCCTAACACAAACAGCATGGTTTATGTGATGGAATTGCTTGAAATGTGTTGGAGGCTGTGATTTTACTGAAGAGAGTTCATGTCTCTCGTGTGCTGTGCCCTTGTGCTTTGGAGAGGTCTCTTCTGGGTTGTGAGACATGCCTGCTTAGAGACATGCCCACGATTTTCAACACAGGTGGCTTTAAACCTGGTTATGGTTATGTTGTACAATTAGTAAATATGTGTGTATTTATGTGTGTCATTTAGTTTACCTTGCTCTGTTTTGGTTTATGTGACTGAAACATTTTATTTTGTAGATTATAAAAAGAATAATCAAAACGAGGCCTTGCCCTTAGGCTATAGGGATTTTACCATGGCAATGGCACAACAAATTCAAAAGAAATTGTTTCTCCATATAAACGCGCCACTCACGCGTTTTTGCAAATTTACAAATTGCTTGTGCCTTTTTTAATGAGTTTTGACGTCTACCAACTGTTTTACACAGGTATAGTGAGACTACATTTCACCTTTGCTTCTTTTTATAGAATGACCAATGGTAAGTATTATCTTTTTTGAAGTATACATGTCCTGAGGACTGTTGTAAGGTGACTGGATATAATGTAATAAGCAATATAATTTGTGAACAGTATATGGACTACTCATGTGTCATGTATGGCTTTGTATGTAGATTTTGTGGTCTCTTTGGGTCAGGATCTTGTGAATGTTTGTCCTAACCCAAACAGTATGGTTTGTGTGATGGAATTGCTTGAAATATGTTGGAGGCTGTGATCTTGCTGAAGAGAGTTCATGTCTCTCGTGTGCTGTGCTCTTGTGCTTTGGAGAGGTCTCGTCTGTGTTGTGAGACATGCCTGCTTAGAGACATGCCCACGATTTTCAACACAGGTGGCTTTAAACCTGGTTATGGTTATGTTGTACAATTAGTAAATATGTGTGTATTTATGTGTGTCATTTAGTTTACCTTGCTCTGTGTTGGTTTATGTGACTGTTTATGTGACTGAAACATTTTATTTTGTAGATTATAAAAAGAACTAGAGATGTGCATTTCCTGAAGGAAATACATAGTGCTTGAAAAGAGATGCAAGTCTCTTTGTGTGTGTGTGTGTGTGTGTGTGTGTGTGTGTGTGTGTGTGTGTGTGTGTGTGCATGTAGTGTATATGGTGTATATGCTCCATCTGCCCCATCTACTCCATCTACTCCATCTGCTCTATCTGCCCCATTTGCCCCTCTGCTCCATCTGCCCCATACGGCCCTCTGCTCTATCTGCCCCATCTGCCCCTCTGCTCCATCTACCCCTCTGCTCCATCTGCCCCTTTTGCCCCATCTGCCCCTCTGCTCCATCTGCCCCTCTGCCCCATTTGCCTCTCACCCTCATCTGCCCCTCTGCTCCATCTGCTCTATCTGCCCCATTTGCCCCTCACCCTCATCTGCCCCTCTGCTCCATCTGCCTCTCTGCTCCATCTACCCCTCTGCTCCATCTGCCCCTCTGCTCCATCTGCCCCTCTGCTCCATCTACCCCTCTGCTCCATCTGCCCCTCTGCTCCATCTGCCCCTCTGCTCTAGCTGCCCCTCTGCTCCATCTGCCCCTCTGCTCCATCTGCCCATCTGCATGTATGTATGTGTGTGTGTGTGTGTGTGTGTGTGTGGTGTATATGTGTGTGTGACTGTGTGGAGTGGGTATGAGAGAGATGCATGTGTGTGTGCGTGCGTGTGTGGGGTAGGGGGAGAGACATTCAAAAATAACTGACACTCCATCTCTGCCACTCTGAGTGGAGAAGCCTTGTTTTATGTGATTTGCACCCTCCGAACAAACGGTCGTAGTTCGGGACCCATTTAACCTATCGCTTCACTGAAGAGATTGTGTGAGAGAGGACCCCTTGCTGATGATTTCGATATATTTTTGTGTGGTTTGACCCTAAATTGACTGATTTATGACAAGTTAAATATACACAAAAATCTCAACAAAGCTGATTCTGATTCTCATACATTTATATGGGGGCCAATGGGGTAGTTTTCTGTGTCTGGTGCCAAACAAATGCTCATAACTCTAAAAGGAATTGAATAAATGATGAGATATCTCGGCGTGCCAGAAAGGACAAGTTTCTCTCCCATTTAAAATTTAAATGGAGCTTCTAGGTCAAGGTGTAAGGATTTTACAGCAATTTATCCAAGAACGTTTTGAGCATTTTTTATGCCAGCTCACACTATAACTGGCAGTGATGATTTGAAATTCTGAACATTCCACCATTCATTTTAATAGGGCCATTTTTCATTTTTAAACTCAATTCTATTAAAATCTATAACTCTAATCGACTCCAAAAATGGATAGCACACCACACAGAGCCAAGATCTTCAAAACGCAGTTCGAACGGAGTCTGTACGTTAAGCGGTTCAGGCCGCATTAATTGCAGAAATTTGGAGAAAAGGAATAACAATATAGGCCCTATAATAATCAAAACGAGGCCGTGCCCTTAGGCTATAGGGATTTTACCATGGCAACGGCACAACAAATTCAAAAGAAATTGTTTCTCCATATAAATGCACCACTCATGCGTTTTTGCAAATTTACTAATTGCTTGTGCCTTTTTTTATGAGTTTTGACGTCTACCAACTGTTTTACACAGGTATAGTGAGACTACATTTCACCTTTTCTTCTTTTTATAGAATGACCAATGGTAAGTATTATCTTTTTTGAAGTATACGTGTCCTGTGGACTGTTGTAAGGTGACTGGATATAATGTAATAAGCAATATAATTTGTGAACATTATATGGACTACTCATGTGTCATGTATGGCTTTGTATGTAGATTTTGTGGTCTCTTTGGGTCAGGATCTTGTGAATGTTTGTCCTAACACAAACAGCATGGTTTATGTGATGGAATTGCTTGAAATGTGTTGGAGGCTGTGATTTTACTGAAGAGAGTTCATGTCTCTCGTGTGCTGTGCCCTTGTGCTTTGGAGAGGTCTCGTCTGGGTTGTGAGACATGCCTGCTTAGAGACATGCCCACGATTTTCAACACAGGTGGCTTTAAACCTGGTTATGGTTATGTTGTACAATTAGTAAATATGTGTGTATTTATGTGTGTCATTTAGTTTACCTTGCTCTGTGTTGGTTTATGTGACTGTTTATGTGACTGAAACATTTTATTTTGTAGATTATAAAAAGAATAATCAAAACGAGGCCTTGCCCTTAGGCTATAGGGATTTTACCATGGCAATGGCACAACAAATTCAAAAGAAATTGTTTCTCCATATAAACGCGCCACTCACGCGTTTTTGCAAATTTACAAAATTGCTTGTGCCTTTTTTTATGAGTTTTGACGTCTACCAACTGTTTTGCACAGGTATAGTGAGACTACAATTCACCTTTGCTTCTTTTTATAGAATGACCAATGGTAAGTATTATCTTTTTTGAAGTATACGTGTCCTGTGGACTGTTGTAAGGTGACTGGATATAATGTAATAAGCAATATAATTTGTGAACATTATATGGACTACTCATGTGTCATGTATGGCTTTGTATGTAGATTTTGTGGTCTCTTTGGGTCAGGATCTTGTGAATGTTTGTCCTAACACAAACAGCATGGTTTATGTGATGGAATTGCTTGAAATGTGTTGGAGGCTGTGATTTTACTGAAGAGAGTTCATGTCTCTCGTGTGCTGTGCCCTTGTGCTTTGGAGAGGTCTCGTCTGGGTTGTGAGACATGCCTGCTTAGAGACATGCCCACGATTTTCAACACAGGTGGCTTTAAACCTGGTTATGGTTATGTTGTACAATTAGTAAATATGTGTGTATTTATGTGTGTCATTTAGTTTACCTTGCTCTGTGTTGGTTTATGTGACTGTTTATGTGACTGAAACATTTTATTTTGTAGATTATAAAAAGAATAATCAAAACGAGGCCTTGCCCTTAGGCTATAGGGATTTTACCATGGCAATGGCACAACAAATTCAAAAGAAATTGTTTCTCCATATAAACGCGCCACTCACGCGTTTTTGCAAATTTACAAAATTGCTTGTGCCTTTTTTTATGAGTTTTGACGTCTACCAACTGTTTTGCACAGGTATAGTGAGACTACAATTCACCTTTGCTTCTTTTTATAGAATGACCAATGGTTAGTATTATCTTTTTTGAAGTATACGTGTCCTGTGGACTGTTGTAAGGTGACTGGATATAATGTAATAAGCAATAAAATTTGTGAACAGTATATGGACTACTCATGTGTCATGTATGGATTTGTATGTAGATTTTGTGGTCTCTTTGGGTCAGGATCTTGTGAATGTTTGTCCTAACACAAACAGCATGGTTTATGTGATGGAATTGCTTGAAATGTGTTGGAGGCTGTGATTTTGCTGAAGAGAGTTCATGTCTCTCGTGTGCTGTGCCCTTGTGCTTTGGAGAGGTCTCGTCTGGGTTGTGAGACATGCCTGCTTAGAGACATGCCCACGATTTTCAACACAGGTGGCTTTAAACCTGGTTATGGTTATGTTGTACAATTAGTAAATATGTGTGTATTTATGTGTGTCATTTAGTTTACCTTGCTCTGTGTTGGTTTATGTGACTGTTTATGTGACTGAAACATTTTATTTTGTAGATTATAAAAAGAATAATCAAAACGAGGCCTTGCCCTTAGGCTATAGGGATTTTACCATGGCAACGGCACAACAAATTCAAAAGAAATTGTTTCTCCATATAAACGCGCCACTCACGCGTTTTTGCAAATTTACAAAATTGCTTGTGCCTTTTTTTATGAGTTTTGACGTCTACCAACTGTTTTACACAGGTATAGTGAGACTACATTTCACCTTTGCTTCTTTTTATAGAATGACCAATGGTAAGTATTATCTTTTTTGAAGTATACGTGTCCTGTGGACTGTTGTAAGGTGACTGGATATAATGTAATAAGCAATAAAATTTGTGAACAGTATATGGACTACTCATGTGTCATGTATGGCTTTGTATGTAGATTTTGTGGTCTCTTTGGGTCAGGATTTTGTGAATGTTTGTCCTAACACAAACAGCATGGTTTATGTGATGGAATTGCTTGAAATGTGTTGGAGGCTGTGATTTTGCTGAAGAGAGTTCATGTCTCTCGTGTGCTGTGCCCTTGTGCTTTGGAGAGGTCTCGTCTGGGTTGACTGGATATAATGTAATAAGTAATATAATTTGTGAACAGTATATGGACTACTCATGAGTCATGAGGGCAGTCATGGCCTAGTGGTTAGGGAACTGGTCTTGTGACCGGAGGGTCGTGGGTTCGATTCCCAGACCTGAGGCCATGACTGAGGTGCCCCTGAGCAAGGCCCTTAACCCTCAATTGCTCACTTGTATAAAAATGAGATAAAAATGTAAGTCGCTCTGGATAAGGGCGTCTGCCAAATGCCGTAAATGTAAATGTATAGCTTTGTATGTAGATTTTGTGGTCTCTTTGGGTCAGGATTTTGTGAATGTTTGTCCTAACCCAATCAGCATGGTTTATGTGATGGAATTGCTTGAAATATGTTGGAGGCTGTGATTTTGCTGAAGAGAGTTCATGTCTCTCGTGTGTGCTGTGCTCTTGTGCTTTGGAGAGGTCTCGTCTGTGTTGTGAGACTTGCCTGCTTAGAGACATGCCCACGATTTTCAACACAGGTGGCTTTAAACCTGGTTATGGTTATGTTGTACAATTAGTAAATATGTGTGTATTTATGTGTGTCATTTAGTTTACCTTGCTCTGTGTTGGTTTATGTGACTGTTTATGTGACTGAAACATTTTATTTTGTAGATTATAAAAAGAATAATCAAAACGAGGCCGTGCCCTTAGGCTATAGGGATTTTACCATGGCAACGGCACAACAAATTCAAAAGAAATTGTTTCTCCATATGAATGCACCACTCATGCGTTTTTGCAAATTTACTAATTGCTTGTGCCTTTTTTTAATGAGTTTTGACGTCTACCAACTGTTTTACACAGGTATAGTGAGACTACATTTCACCTTTGCTTCTTTTTATAGAATGACCAATGGTAAGTATTATCTTTTTTTAAGTATACGTGTCCTGTGGACTGTTGTAAGGTGACTGGATATAATGTAATAAGCAATATAATTTGTGAACAGTATATGGACTACTCATGTGTCATGTATGGATTTGTATGTAGATTTTGTGGTCTCTTTGGGTCAGGATCTTGTGAATGTTTGTCCTAACACAAACAGCATGGTTTATGTGATGGAATTGCTTGAAATGTGTTGGAGGCTGTGATTTTACTGAAGAGAGTTCATGTCTCTCGTGTGCTGTGCCCTTGTGCTTTGGAGAGGTCTCTTCTGGGTTGTGAGACATGCCTGCTTAGAGACATGCCCACGATTTTCAACACAGGTGGCTTTAAACCTGGTTATGGTTATGTTGTACAATTAGTAAATATGTGTGTATTTATGTGTGTCATTTAGTTTACCTTGCTCTGTTTTGGTTTATGTGACTGAAACATTTTATTTTGTAGATTATAAAAAGAATAATCAAAACGAGGCCTTGCCCTTAGGCTATAGGGATTTTACCATGGCAATGGCACAACAAATTCAAAAGAAATTGTTTCTCCATATAAACGCGCCACTCACGCGTTTTTGCAAATTTACAAATTGCTTGTGCCTTTTTTAATGAGTTTTGACGTCTACCAACTGTTTTACACAGGTATAGTGAGACTACATTTCACCTTTGCTTCTTTTTATAGAATGACCAATGGTAAGTATTATCTTTTTTGAAGTATACATGTCCTGAGGACTGTTGTAAGGTGACTGGATATAATGTAATAAGCAATATAATTTGTGAACAGTATATGGACTACTCATGTGTCATGTATGGCTTTGTATGTAGATTTTGTGGTCTCTTTGGGTCAGGATCTTGTGAATGTTTGTCCTAACCCAAACAGTATGGTTTGTGTGATGGAATTGCTTGAAATATGTTGGAGGCTGTGATCTTGCTGAAGAGAGTTCATGTCTCTCGTGTGCTGTGCTCTTGTGCTTTGGAGAGGTCTCGTCTGTGTTGTGAGACATGCCTGCTTAGAGACATGCCCACGATTTTCAACACAGGTGGCTTTAAACCTGGTTATGGTTATGTTGTACAATTAGTAAATATGTGTGTATTTATGTGTGTCATTTAGTTTACCTTGCTCTGTGTTGGTTTATGTGACTGTTTATGTGACTGAAACATTTTATTTTGTAGATTATAAAAAGAACTAGAGATGTGCATTTCCTGAAGGAAATACATAGTGCTTGAAAAGAGATGCAAGTCTCTTTGTGTGTGTGTGTGTGTGTGTGTGTGTGTGTGTGTGTGTGTGTGTGTGTGTGTGTGTGTGTGCATGTAGTGTATATGGTGTATATGCTCCATCTGCCCCATCTACTCCATCTACTCCATCTGCTCTATCTGCCCCATTTGCCCCTCTGCTCCATCTGCCCCATACGGCCCTCTGCTCTATCTGCCCCATCTGCCCCTCTGCTCCATCTACCCCTCTGCTCCATCTGCCCCTTTTGCCCCATCTGCCCCTCTGCTCCATCTGCCCCTCTGCCCCATTTGCCTCTCACCCTCATCTGCCCCTCTGCTCCATCTGCTCTATCTGCCCCATTTGCCCCTCACCCTCATCTGCCCCTCTGCTCCATCTGCCTCTCTGCTCCATCTACCCCTCTGCTCCATCTGCCCCTCTGCTCCATCTGCCCCTCTGCTCCATCTACCCCTCTGCTCCATCTGCCCCTCTGCTCCATCTGCCCCTCTGCTCTAGCTGCCCCTCTGCTCCATCTGCCCCTCTGCTCCATCTGCCCATCTGCATGTATGTATGTGTGTGTGTGTGTGTGTGTGTGTGTGGTGTATATGTGTGTGTGACTGTGTGGAGTGGGTATGAGAGAGATGCATGTGTGTGTGCGTGCGTGTGTGGGGTAGGGGGAGAGACATTCAAAAATAACTGACACTCCATCTCTGCCACTCTGAGTGGAGAAGCCTTGTTTTATGTGATTTGCACCCTCCGAACAAACGGTCGTAGTTCGGGACCCATTTAACCTATCGCTTCACTGAAGAGATTGTGTGAGAGAGGACCCCTTGCTGATGATTTCGATATATTTTTGTGTGGTTTGACCCTAAATTGACTGATTTATGACAAGTTAAATATACACAAAAATCTCAACAAAGCTGATTCTGATTCTCATACATTTATATGGGGGCCAATGGGGTAGTTTTCTGTGTCTGGTGCCAAACAAATGCTCATAACTCTAAAAGGAATTGAATAAATGATGAGATATCTCGGCGTGCCAGAAAGGACAAGTTTCTCTCCCATTTAAAATTTAAATGGAGCTTCTAGGTCAAGGTGTAAGGATTTTACAGCAATTTATCCAAGAACGTTTTGAGCATTTTTTATGCCAGCTCACACTCTAACTGGCAGTGATGATTTGAAATTCTGAACATTCCACCATTCATTTTAATAGGGCCATTTTTCATTTTTAAACTCAATTCTATTAAAATCTATAACTCTAATCGACTCCAAAAATGGATAGCACACCACACAGAGCCAAGATCTTCAAAACGCAGTTCGAACGGAGTCTGTACGTTAAGCGGTTCAGGCCGCATTAATTGCAGAAATTTGGAGAAAAGGAATAACAATATAGGCCCTATAATAATCAAAACGAGGCCGTGCCCTTAGGCTATAGGGATTTTACCATGGCAACGGCACAACAAATTCAAAAGAAATTGTTTCTCCATATAAATGCACCACTCATGCGTTTTTGCAAATTTACTAATTGCTTGTGCCTTTTTTTATGAGTTTTGACGTCTACCAACTGTTTTACACAGGTATAGTGAGACTACATTTCACCTTTTCTTCTTTTTATAGAATGACCAATGGTAAGTATTATCTTTTTTGAAGTATACGTGTCCTGTGGACTGTTGTAAGGTGACTGGATATAATGTAATAAGCAATATAATTTGTGAACATTATATGGACTACTCATGTGTCATGTATGGCTTTGTATGTAGATTTTGTGGTCTCTTTGGGTCAGGATCTTGTGAATGTTTGTCCTAACACAAACAGCATGGTTTATGTGATGGAATTGCTTGAAATGTGTTGGAGGCTGTGATTTTACTGAAGAGAGTTCATGTCTCTCGTGTGCTGTGCCCTTGTGCTTTGGAGAGGTCTCGTCTGGGTTGTGAGACATGCCTGCTTAGAGACATGCCCACGATTTTCAACACAGGTGGCTTTAAACCTGGTTATGGTTATGTTGTACAATTAGTAAATATGTGTGTATTTATGTGTGTCATTTAGTTTACCTTGCTCTGTGTTGGTTTATGTGACTGTTTATGTGACTGAAACATTTTATTTTGTAGATTATAAAAAGAATAATCAAAACGAGGCCTTGCCCTTAGGCTATAGGGATTTTACCATGGCAACGGCACAACAAATTCAAAAGAAATTGTTTCTCCATATAAATGCACCACTCATGCGTTTTTGCAAATTTACTAATTGCTTGTGCCTTTTTTTATGAGTTTTGACGTCTACCAACTGTTTTACACAGGTATAGTGAGACTACATTTCACCTTTTCTTCTTTTTATAGAATGACCAATGGTAAGTATTATCTTTTTTGAAGTATACGTGTCCTGTGGACTGTTGTAAGGTGACTGGATATAATGTAATAAGCAATATAATTTGTGAACATTATATGGACTACTCATGTGTCATGTATGGCTTTGTATGTAGATTTTGTGGTCTCTTTGGGTCAGGATCTTGTGAATGTTTGTCCTAACACAAACAGCATGGTTTATGTGATGGAATTGCTTGAAATGTGTTGGAGGCTGTGATTTTACTGAAGAGAGTTCATGTCTCTCGTGTGCTGTGCCCTTGTGCTTTGGAGAGGTCTCGTCTGGGTTGTGAGACATGCCTGCTTAGAGACATGCCCACGATTTTCAACACAGGTGGCTTTAAACCTGGTTATGGTTATGTTGTACAATTAGTAAATATGTGTGTATTTATGTGTGTCATTTAGTTTACCTTGCTCTGTGTTGGTTTATGTGACTGTTTATGTGACTGAAACATTTTATTTTGTAGATTATAAAAAGAATAATCAAAACGAGGCCTTGCCCTTAGGCTATAGGGATTTTACCATGGCAATGGCACAACAAATTCAAAAGAAATTGTTTCTCCATATAAACGCGCCACTCACGCGTTTTTGCAAATTTACAAAATTGCTTGTGCCTTTTTTTATGAGTTTTGACGTCTACCAACTGTTTTGCACAGGTATAGTGAGACTACAATTCACCTTTGCTTCTTTTTATAGAATGACCAATGGTTAGTATTATCTTTTTTGAAGTATACGTGTCCTGTGGACTGTTGTAAGGTGACTGGATATAATGTAATAAGCAATAAAATTTGTGAACAGTATATGGACTACTCATGTGTCATGTATGGATTTGTATGTAGATTTTGTGGTCTCTTTGGGTCAGGATCTTGTGAATGTTTGTCCTAACACAAACAGCATGGTTTATGTGATGGAATTGCTTGAAATGTGTTGGAGGCTGTGATTTTGCTGAAGAGAGTTCATGTCTCTCGTGTGCTGTGCCCTTGTGCTTTGGAGAGGTCTCGTCTGGGTTGTGAGACATGCCTGCTTAGAGACATGCCCACGATTTTCAACACAGGTGGCTTTAAACCTGGTTATGGTTATGTTGTACAATTAGTAAATATGTGTGTATTTATGTGTGTCATTTAGTTTACCTTGCTCTGTGTTGGTTTATGTGACTGTTTATGTGACTGAAACATTTTATTTTGTAGATTATAAAAAGAATAATCAAAACGAGGCCTTGCCCTTAGGCTATAGGGATTTTACCATGGCAACGGCACAACAAATTCAAAAGAAATTGTTTCTCCATATAAATGCACCACTCATGCGTTTTTGCAAATTTACTAATTGCTTGTGCCTTTTTTTATGAGTTTTGACGTCTACCAACTGTTTTACACAGGTATAGTGAGACTACATTTCACCTTTTCTTCTTTTTATAGAATGACCAATGGTAAGTATTATCTTTTTTGAAGTATACGTGTCCTGTGGACTGTTGTAAGGTGACTGGATATAATGTAATAAGCAATACAATTTGTGAACAGTATATGGACTACTCATGTGTCATGTATGGCTTTGTATGTAGATTTTGTGGTCTCTTTGGGTCAGGATTTTGTGAATGTTTGTCCTAACACAAACAGCATGGTTTATGTGATGGAATTGCTTGAAATATGTTGGAGGCTGTGATTTTGCTGAAGAGAGTTCATGTCTCTCGTGTGTGCTGTGCCCTTGTGCTTTGGAGAGGTCTCGTCTGGGTTGTGAGACATGCCTGCTTAGAGACATGCCCACGATTTTCAACACAGGTGGCTTTAAACCTGGTTATGGTTATGTTGTACAATTAGTAAATATGTGTGTATTTATGTGTGTCATTTAGTTTACCTTGCTCTGTGTTGGTTTATGTGACTGTTTATGTGACTGAAACATTTTATTTTGTAGATTATAAAAAGAACTAGAGATGTGCATTTCCTGAAGGAAATACATAGTGCTTGAAAAGAGATGCAAGTCTCTTTGTGTGTGTGTGTGTGTGTGTGTGTGTGTGTGTGTGTGTGTGTGTGTGTGTGTGTGTGTGTGTGTGTGCATGTAGTGTATATGGTGTATATGCTCCATCTGCCCCATCTACTCCATCTACTCCATCTGCTCTATCTGCCCCATTTGCCCCTCTGCTCCATCTGCCCCATACGGCCCTCTGCTCTATCTGCCCCATCTGCCCCTCTGCTCCATCTACCCCTCTGCTCCATCTGCCCCTTTTGCCCCATCTGCCCCTCTGCTCCATCTGCCCCTCTGCCCCATTTGCCTCTCACCCTCATCTGCCCCTCTGCTCCATCTGCTCTATCTGCCCCATTTGCCCCTCACCCTCATCTGCCCCTCTGCTCCATCTGCCTCTCTGCTCCATCTACCCCTCTGCTCCATCTGCCCCTCTGCTCCATCTGCCCCTCTGCTCCATCTACCCCTCTGCTCCATCTGCCCCTCTGCTCCATCTGCCCCTCTGCTCTAGCTGCCCCTCTGCTCCATCTGCCCCTCTGCTCCATCTGCCCATCTGCATGTATGTATGTGTGTGTGTGTGTGTGTGTGTGTGTGGTGTATATGTGTGTGTGACTGTGTGGAGTGGGTATGAGAGAGATGCATGTGTGTGTGCGTGCGTGTGTGGGGTAGGGGGAGAGACATTCAAAAATAACTGACACTCCATCTCTGCCACTCTGAGTGGAGAAGCCTTGTTTTATGTGATTTGCACCCTCCGAACAAACGGTCGTAGTTCGGGACCCATTTAACCTATCGCTTCACTGAAGAGATTGTGTGAGAGAGGACCCCTTGCTGATGATTTCGATATATTTTTGTGTGGTTTGACCCTAAATTGACTGATTTATGACAAGTTAAATATACACAAAAATCTCAACAAAGCTGATTCTGATTCTCATACATTTATATGGGGGCCAATGGGGTAGTTTTCTGTGTCTGGTGCCAAACAAATGCTCATAACTCTAAAAGGAATTGAATAAATGATGAGATATCTCGGCGTGCCAGAAAGGACAAGTTTCTCTCCCATTTAAAATTTAAATGGAGCTTCTAGGTCAAGGTGTAAGGATTTTACAGCAATTTATCCAAGAACGTTTTGAGCATTTTTTATGCCAGCTCACACTCTAACTGGCAGTGATGATTTGAAATTCTGAACATTCCACCATTCATTTTAATAGGGCCATTTTTCATTTTTAAACTCAATTCTATTAAAATCTATAACTCTAATCGACTCCAAAAATGGATAGCACACCACACAGAGCCAAGATCTTCAAAACGCAGTTCGAACGGAGTCTGTACGTTAAGCGGTTCAGGCCGCATTAATTGCAGAAATTTGGAGAAAAGGAATAACAATATAGGCCCTATAATAATCAAAACGAGGCCGTGCCCTTAGGCTATAGGGATTTTACCATGGCAACGGCACAACAAATTCAAAAGAAATTGTTTCTCCATATAAATGCACCACTCATGCGTTTTTGCAAATTTACTAATTGCTTGTGCCTTTTTTTATGAGTTTTGACGTCTACCAACTGTTTTACACAGGTATAGTGAGACTACATTTCACCTTTTCTTCTTTTTATAGAATGACCAATGGTAAGTATTATCTTTTTTGAAGTATACGTGTCCTGTGGACTGTTGTAAGGTGACTGGATATAATGTAATAAGCAATATAATTTGTGAACATTATATGGACTACTCATGTGTCATGTATGGCTTTGTATGTAGATTTTGTGGTCTCTTTGGGTCAGGATCTTGTGAATGTTTGTCCTAACACAAACAGCATGGTTTATGTGATGGAATTGCTTGAAATGTGTTGGAGGCTGTGATTTTACTGAAGAGAGTTCATGTCTCTCGTGTGCTGTGCCCTTGTGCTTTGGAGAGGTTTCGTCTGGGTTGTGAGACATGCCTGCTTAGAGACATGCCCACGATTTTCAACACAGGTGGCTTTAAACCTGGTTATGGTTATGTTGTACAATTAGTAAATATGTGTGTATTTATGTGTGTCATTTAGTTTACCTTGCTCTGTGTTAGTTTATGTGACTGTTTATGTGACTGAAACATTTTATTTTGTAGATTATAAAAAGAATAATCAAAACGAGGCCTTGCCCTTAGGCTATAGGGATTTTACCATGGCAACGGCACAACAAATTCAAAAGAAATTGTTTCTCCATATAAATGCACCACTCATGCGTTTTTGCAAATTTACTAATTGCTTGTGCCTTTTTTTATGAGTTTTGACGTCTACCAACTGTTTTACACAGGTATAGTGAGACTACATTTCACCTTTTCTTCTTTTTATAGAATGACCAATGGTAAGTATTATCTTTTTTGAAGTATACGTGTCCTGTGGACTGTTGTAAGGTGACTGGATATAATGTAATAAGCAATATAATTTGTGAACATTATATGGACTACTCATGTGTCATGTATGGCTTTGTATGTAGATTTTGTGGTCTCTTTGGGTCAGGATCTTGTGAATGTTTGTCCTAACACAAACAGCATGGTTTATGTGATGGAATTGCTTGAAATGTGTTGGAGGCTGTGATTTTACTGAAGAGAGTTCATGTCTCTCGTGTGCTGTGCCCTTGTGCTTTGGAGAGGTCTCGTCTGGGTTGTGAGACATGCCTGCTTAGAGACATGCCCACGATTTTCAACACAGGTGGCTTTAAACCTGGTTATGGTTATGTTGTACAATTAGTAAATATGTGTGTATTTATGTGTGTCATTTAGTTTACCTTGCTCTGTTTTGGTTTATGTGACTGAAACATTTTATTTTGTAGATTATAAAAAGAATAATCAAAACGAGGCCTTGCCCTTAGGCTATAGGGATTTTACCATGGCAATGGCACAACAAATTCAAAAGAAATTGTTTCTCCATATAAACGCGCCACTCACGCGTTTTTGCAAATTTACAAATTGCTTGTGCCTTTTTTAATGAGTTTTGACGTCTACCAACTGTTTTACACAGGTATAGTGAGACTACATTTCACCTTTGCTTCTTTTTATAGAATGACCAATGGTAAGTATTATCTTTTTTGAAGTATACGTGTCCTGTGGACTGTTGTAAGGTGACTGGATATAATGTAATAAGCAATAAAATTTGTGAACAGTATATGGACTACTCATGTGTCATGTATGGATTTGTATGTAGATTTTGTGGTCTCTTTGGGTCAGGATCTTGTGAATGTTTGTCCTAACACAAACAGCATGGTTTATGTGATGGAATTGCTTGAAATGTGTTGGAGGCTGTGATTTTGCTGAAGAGAGTTCATGTCTCTCGTGTGCTGTGCCCTTGTGCTTTGGAGAGGTCTCGTCTGGGTTGTGAGACATGCCTGCTTAGAGACATGCCCACGATTTTCAACACAGGTGGCTTTAAACCTGGTTATGGTTATGTTGTACAATTAGTAAATATGTGTGTATTTATGTGTGTCATTTAGTTTACCTTGCTCTGTGTTAGTTTATGTGACTGTTTATGTGACTGAAACATTTTATTTTGTAGATTATAAAAAGAATAATCAAAACGAGGCCTTGCCCTTAGGCTATAGGGATTTTACCATGGCAACGGCACAACAAATTCAAAAGAAATTGTTTCTCCATATAAACGCGCCACTCACGCGTTGTGGCTGCCGTCAGTGGCAGTCATGCAGTTTGTTATTTTCATGATTGAAGTGACAATAAATAAGTTAAGGTAAGGTAAAATCATTTGTTTATTAAATCTGATTGTAATATGTATTGTTTAAAATGCACGTTTAAAGGTTCTACAAATGTTTCCAGGGTGTAATTAATGTTTAATTAGTTGTTTGGGATAGAGCTATATTTTGGTCGCGCGCCGCTCTCTACACGACGGCGTTGATTTAAACAGTAACGGAAATAACCGTCCGGCAGATGTTTAAAGAAGATGTGGTTTTGTTTCAAGTTAACCCTTTCAAGTTAATGCGGCCAATGAGGTATGTAATTTGTATTTTAATATGTGTATGGGAAATAAGATGTTTATCTATGAAGGATTGTTAAGTTTCAGTTAGTTATTTAGTCTCAAGGACTATTCCGAATTTACTGATGTTGTTTGTAAGCCAATCTACTGATTTGTGAATATTTATGTTGTTGAATCATATTCTTATTGTCTATTCTCTATGAGAATCCCTTACTGTATGAAAATCTATTATTGTATGTTTGTACAGTTCTCACGGCATCGTTGGTTACACCTGTGTCCGAATTAAATGCCAGTAAATCAGGAACGCCTTGTGTCCGTTATTTCAACTTGGAGGGAGTTACAGTGAGAACTCAGAGCTTGTTCGACGCGAGGTGATGAGCCTGCATCTGCTGTCATAAGAACTGCAAGCAACTTTACCGGAGTTTCATCGAACTCTAGCGTCAAACAGATAAGACTGTGCATACACCAGCAACTAGAGCAGTAGCAAGCGGAGTCCGAGAGCATCGCTTGGTTAAGCCAACGACAAGCAAGGCAAGACGTTTAAGCAAGTTAAATGTTAAGGTTTGGAGTAGCCTCGTGATCTGCATTAAGGGGACTCTATAAGTGCTAAAGCAGTAAAGTGTTTGGTTGTTATGTACATATACTTAGCTCAAATAATCTGGATAACATAGTTTAAATGATGTTTACTTGGATTAACTTAATATAACCATTAATAACGCACTTTGTTATGTTCTAAAGAGAGGTGGTTTTTTAAAATTGTTTTTTAAAAGAGGTGGTTTTTTAAAATTTTTTTAAAATTTAAAAAAGTTCACCTGTATTGTTAAAGGCAGTTAATCACATATGACACACATTGTTTAAACATAGCCAGTTTAAACTAAAGGTAGTTTTGGCTACAATAGCACTTCAGTTGCAAATCATATATTACACTCATTAAGGTCAGTGCATTTAACTAAAATAGTTATCAAAGCAATACCAAGAATGGCTGAGTATGAAGCTAAACAGGACCCAGACAGTAACAATGAAACTGCAGAGTTACAGCAGCAGTTTAAAGACAGTGATGACAAACTTTCAGACATTAACCCATTATGGGAGACTGAGATAGATAAGAAGACTCATGCTGCTGAAGAAGGACTAAGAAGAAGCCAGAGATCCAGAAGGCTGACAGAAAAGGGTCAAGAGCTCCAAGAGGTTAAGTCTAGAAGGCTTCAGCATCGCTTCACAGTTTCTTATACCAAATGGAAGGCTCTTGCTAAAGAAATTAAGAAATCATTCAAAAGACCTCTCTCCAACGAGATCTTACAAGATCTTATGAATGAGACTCGCTGCGCATCAACACATGTAAAACAAGCTTATGAAGACTTACGTCAGTACATTAGCCCTGATGGAGAAATCCGCCGCAGAGTAGACACTTGTGATGCTGTCTCAAGTCACATCTTGGAATATGGGTGGAATCGTTTGGAAGAGAATGAAAGGTGTGAAGATAAGGAACAAGCACACTGGATTGAGACTGAGTCAGTGTTCTCATCAACTTCATCTAGGATGTCTTGTTTAAGCTCTAAAGGTCCAAGGTCTGAAACCAGATCAAGTATAAAGTCAAGACATTCCAGCCTGTCATCTCTAAAGAAGCAAGAAGCTGTAGCAGAGCTAGCTGCATCCATGGCCACTCTTAAGGTTTTACAAGAGATGGAGCATGAAAGAGAAGAGCTTGAGAATCTGGAAGCTGAGAACAGAGAGAGACTTGCACTACAAGAAGCGGAAAATGCTGCAAGACAAAATGCATTGGAAGAGAAGCGTAGGCAAATAGAGCGCTTAGAAACAGTTAAGAAGATAAATGCTGCAAAGGCACGTCTTCAAGCCTATGAACAAGATGTGAGCTCAGATGAAGAGGTATCAGAAATGCTCCACAATTGTGAGTTTAGGCGAGAGACACCTGTACCTAAACCAAGAAAACACCTAGTGCAACGCACGGCACCATCGCAGTATGTCACACATGTGCAGTCTGCTACTATGCCACAAGTAACTACAAGTGTGCAACCTGTTACTGGTAATCAGCAAGATGATAGCATTAAAGAACTTGCTAAAGAAATAGCAGAGTCCATCAGTGCAAGCCGTGTCCCAATACCAGAGCCTTGTGTATTCAGTGGAGACCCTCTAAGGTTTAAAGACTGGAAAATGTCCTTTCAGACTTTAATAGATAGGAAGAATATTCCAGTAAATGAGAAGGTCTACTATCTCCGCAAATATGTTGGTGGACCTGCAAAGAAAGCTATTGAGAGTTATTTCTTGTTAGGCACAGATGCAGCCTATCATGCAGCATGGGACATCCTGGATGAAAGATATGGAAGTTCCTTCGTGATTGCTAAGGCCTTCAGGGATAAGCTCATCTCATGGCCCAAAATTGGACCTAAAGAAAGTATAGAATTGAGAGAGTTCACAGATTTCCTTCGAGGTTGTCAATCAGCAATGTCTCAGATTACTGGTCTTGAAGTCTTGAATGACTGTAGTGAAAATCAAAGGATACTCACCAAGCTTCCTGATTGGCTAACAGCCCAATGGAACAGAAAGGTGGTTGATATCGAAGAAGCAACAGGTGCATTTCCTAGTTTCAGTCAGTTTGTTGAGTTTGTCACAAGGGAAGCTAAAATAGCTTGTAATCCGGTGACTTCTCTTCATGCTCTAAAGTCTGGTGATGATGAAAGAAGTAAGACACCAAAGACTCGAAGTGTTGGTGCTAAGACATTGGCAAGCATCACCGAAGAAAAGCCACATTCTAAAGGGTGCATTTATTGCGAGAAGTCAAATCATGACATTCACACATGTAGAAAGTTCATGGACAAATCGATTGCAGAAAGAGTCAAGTTTGTGCAAACCAACAAATTGTGTTTCGGTTGTTTGAAACCAGGACATCATTCGAAGAACTGTGATGGAAGGAGTGCCTGTAATTTATGTAAGGGAAGGCATCCAACATGTTTACATGAAGATCGCCCCAAAGAAGGCAAAAGGAAAGAACTATCAAATGAACAAACAGAGTCTCAACCAATTAATGAAGTGACATCTAACAGAGTGGTGCAAGACATAAGCAGTACCTATACATCTACAGTTGTTCCAGTATGGTTGTCCACAACAAGGCATCCAGAGAATGAAATTCTCACGTATGCACTCATTGACAGCCAAAGTGATACCACATTCATCATACAAGAAAAGGCAGAAACTCTGGATACTCAGAAGGAAGCTGTGCAGTTAAAGCTCTCCACATTGTCATCCAGAGGCACAATCATTCCAAGTCTGAAGTTAACTGGGCTGCAGGTCAGAGGGTTTTATTCATCTATGAAAATTGCTCTCCCAGTAACGTATTCAAGAGAATTTATTCCTGCCAATTTAAGTCACATTCCTACACCCAAGACAGCAAGGGCATGGCCTCACCTAGAGCACATTGCTGAAGAGATTGCTCCATTAATTGAATGTGATGTTGGGTTGCTCATAGGTTATAACTGTTCTCAAGCCCTGCTACCCAGAGAGGTTGTGGCAGGTAAAGATAATGAGCCATTCGCACAAAGAACAGATCTTGGCTGGAGTGTAGTTGGCTGCGTCAATTCCGGCGTTGACTATGGTGATGCTATTGGAAGCAGTCATAGGATTGTGGTGAGGCAAGTGTCACCAGATGTACAGGTGAACACTGATCTAACAAGTGAAGTTCGATACATATGTCGAACACAAGTCAAGGAGTTAGTCACCTCATTAGATGTGCTAAAAGTGCTTGAATCGGACTTCAGCGAGAGAACAGTAGAGGATATTAACCTCTCTCAGGAAGATCTGCGTTTCATAGCGATAATGGAGGATGGAATTAGGATCAATGCTGACGGCCATTGTGAAATGCCTTTGCCATTTAAGGAAGACAGGCCATGTCCGCCAGACAATAGGAGATGTGTGAATCACCGACTTGAGTGCTTAAGAAAGAGATTTGAAAGGGACAGACATTATCGTAAGGATTACACCGCCTTCATGAATGAAACGATAATTCGCAGAGATGCTGAGAAGATGCAGTTAGAAGACATTGACAAGAGCCCTGCCTGGTATATCCCTCACCATGGGGTTTATCACCCACAGAAGCCAGGTAAAATACGAGTCGTGTTCGACTGCTCAGCAAAATTTCAAGGAGTGTCATTGAATGACCATCTGCTTACAGGACCAGAGCTGACAAACACCTTGGTGGGCGTTCTCTGCAGATTTCGCAAGGAGCCAATAGCAATAATGTGTGATATTGAACGCATGTTCCATCAATTCCATGTAAGAGCAGAAGATCAAACCTATTTAAGATTCTTATGGTGGGAGAATGGTGACATTGAATCCCAACCATCAGTCTATCGAATGAGGGTGCACTTGTTTGGGGCAGCTTCATCACCTGGCTGTGCGAACTACGGCCTCAAATACATTGCTGCTCAAGGACGAGGACTCTTCAATGATGCGACAATCCACTTCATTGAAAGAAACTTTTATGTGGATGATGGCCTGACTAGTGTATCAACGGAAGATAAGGCCATACAGTTAATCAGTGAGGCAAGGCAGCTCTGCAGCACTGGCAAGCTGCACATTCACAAGTTTGTTTCTAACAGCCAAAATGTACTTGCATCGATTCCTAAAGAGGAATGCGCTGAAACAGTAAGAAGCCAAGACTTAGCCCTCTGTGAACCACAAATGGAGAGAGCACTAGGGGTTAAATGGTGTGTTGCTTCAGATCAGTTCAGGTTCAAGGTAGTAGTCAGTGAACACCCGTTCTCCAGGAGAGGAGTTTTGTCAACGGTAGCCTCTATCTATGACCCACTCGGGTTCATAGCACCTTACATTCTAGCTGGGAAACAGATACTTCAGCAAATGTGCAGAGAAAGGTTGGCATGGGATGATCCACTATCGGATGATCTTCGGTCACAATGGGAGTCCTGGCTCTTGGACTTACGGAGCTTAGCTGGGGTAAAGATTCAGCGATGTTATCTTCCATCGAACTGTGAAGAAGTACAAGGATACGAACTCCATCATTTTTCAGATGCAAGTGTCACAGGGTATGGAGCATGTACATACCTGAGAGTGATCAGTACATCAAGACAAGTACACTGTTCTTTCGTGATGGGGAAGGCCAGAGTGGCCCCCACGAAAATCACCACAGTACCAAGACTTGAGTTGTCAGCAGCGGTTATTGCTGTCCGTACAAGTGACTTTCTAAGAAAGGAATTGGAACTAGATGCCCAGGAATTCTTTTGGACAGACTCAAAGGTAGTCCTGGGATATGTCAACAATGATGCCAGACGTTTTCATGTGTTTGTGGCAAACCGCATTCAACGCATCAAGGAAAGTAGCAAGTCTAGTCAATGGAAATACGTGACATCGGAAGAAAATCCTGCCGACCACGCGTCAAGGGGTCTCAAGGTGAAGGAGCTTATTGCTTCCAACTGGTTTACTGGTCCAGACTTTCTCTGGCATGATGAGCCTCTCAGCGGAGATATCAATGTGGAAGACACTGTAGTTGAAGACTCAGAAGTTCGCAAGGCCTATGCATTCAAGACCTTGACAACAGAAGGCTCACTTCTTAACCGCTTCCAAAGGTTTTCCAGTTGGTCAAGGTTAGTTAAAGCAATTGGCAGACTCAGACGACGGATCAAGGAGGTTAAGGGTTTTGCATCAAGAACCAATGAAGCTACTTGCCTCGAAGAGAGAAAGGATGCAGAACTGGCTATCATACGTATTGTTCAAAGGGCAGCTTTCTCTGAGGAAATTCAAGGTCTTCAATGTAAGAAGGAGATAGCAATCAAAGATAAGGCCAGCAGGCTACACAGATTAAATCCTTTCTTAGATGAGCAAGGCATCCTCAGAGTTGGAGGTCGACTGGAGCATGCTTTTTTGCATCCGCACATAAAGCATCCAACAATCTTGCCAAAGATCAGCCACATTTCGCAGCTACTGATCAAACATTATCATCAGCAAGTACAACATCAAGGGCGTGGCATGACAATGAATGAGCTACGATCAAACGGCATCTGGATCCTCGGAAGCAGTCAGGCTGTGTCTTCTTACATCTACAGATGTGTGAAATGCAGAAAGTACAGAAGGTATACAGAAGAACAAAAAATGGCAGACTTACCCAGAGAACGCATGGAACCAACTCCTCCTTTCACATATTGTGGGATGGACTGTTTTGGTCCATTCTACATCAAGGAGGGGAGGAGAGAGCTGAAGCGCTATGGTCTGCTATTTACATGCTTGTGTTCTCGTGCTGTGCACATTGAACTGCTTGAAGATATGACAACCGATGCCTTTATTAATGCCCTTCGTGCTTTCATTGCCCTTCGTGGAAATGTTCGACAACTTCGGTCAGATCAGGGCACTAACTTTATAGGTGCGAGACGTGAATTTCTGGAAGCTGTCAAGGAAATGGATCAAGAAAGTTTAAAGCAACTAGGCTGCGAATTTGTTATGAACACTCCATCTGCCAGCCATATGGGTGGAGCCTGGGAAAGGCAAATCAGAACGATAAGGAGTGTACTGACATCCATTTTGGATCAGTCTTCCCGGAGACTTGATGGTTCATCCTTACGAACCTACCTTTATGAAGTCATGGCGATCATAAACAGCAGACCTTTAACTGCACACTTGCTCAATGATCCAGCTGGGCCACAGCCACTTACACCGAATCACATTTTGACGATGAAATCTTCAGTAATCTTGCCACCTCCTGGAGATTTTGTAAGAGAAGACCTTTATCTTCGCAAAAGATGGCGTAAAGTACAACATTTAGCCAATGAATTCTGGTGTAGGTGGAAGAAGGAATACTTGTTAAATCTGCAACAAAGACAAAAATGGCATAAGACACGCAGAAATGCGCAGATCAACGACATAGTGATTATAAAAGACGACACTGCACCAAGGAATCAATGGAAACTGGCCAAGGTCACCAAGGTGTTCCCTGGTGAAGATGGTTGTGTGAGAAAGATTCAATTGTTGATCAGTGACTCTGCATTAGATGACCAAGGAAAGCGCCTCACCAAGCCAACATATCTAGAGAGGCCTATACACAAAACAGTTACCCTACTTGAAGCAGAGTAATGTAGACTTGCTGTCTCTCTGCCTTACTAGCAAAGGTTTGTTACTCTTGTATAAATCCTATACTTCAGGTTTAGTTAGAAATCACCAGTGATTTGGTGGGAGTGTGGCTGCCGTCAGTGGCAGTCATGCAGTTTGTTATTTTCATGATTGAAGTGACAATAAATAAGTTAAGGTAAGGTAAAATCATTTGTTTATTAAATCTGATTGTAATATGTATTGTTTAAAATGCACGTTTAAAGGTTCTACAAATGTTTCCAGGGTGTAATTAATGTTTAATTAGTTGTTTGGGATAGAGCTATATTTTGGTCGCGCGCCGCTCTCTACACGACGGCGTTGATTTAAACAGTAACGGAAATAACCGTCCGGCAGATGTTTAAAGAAGATGTGGTTTTGTTTCAAGTTAACCCTTTCAAGTTAATGCGGCCAATGAGGTATGTAATTTGTATTTTAATATGTGTATGGGAAATAAGATGTTTATCTATGAAGGATTGTTAAGTTTCAGTTAGTTATTTAGTCTCAAGGACTATTCCGAATTTACTGATGTTGTTTGTAAGCCAATCTACTGATTTGTGAATATTTATGTTGTTGAATCATATTCTTATTGTCTATTCTCTATGAGAATCCCTTACTGTATGAAAATCTATTATTGTATGTTTGTACAGTTCTCACGGCATCGTTGGTTACACCTGTGTCCGAATTAAATGCCAGTAAATCAGGAACGCCTTGTGTCCGTTATTTCAACTTGGAGGGAGTTACACGCGTTTTTGCAAATTTACAAAATTGCTTGTGCCTTTTTTTATGAGTTTTGACGTCTACCAACTGTTTTACACAGGTATAGTGAGACTACATTTCACCTTTGCTTCTTTTTATAGAATGACCAATGGAAAGTATTATCTTTTTTGAAGTATACGTGTCCTGTGGACTGTTGTAAGGTGACTGGATATAATGTAATAAGCAATAAAATTTGTGAACAGTATATGGACTACTCATGTGTCATGTATGGCTTTGTATGTAGATTTTGTGGTCTCTTTGGGTCAGGATTTTGTGAATGTTTGTCCTAACACAAACAGCATGGTTTATGTGATGGAATTGCTTGAAATGTGTTGGAGGCTGTGATTTTGCTGAAGAGAGTTCATGTCTCTCGTGTGCTGTGCCCTTGTGCTTTGGAGAGGTCTCGTCTGGGTTGACTGGATATAATGTAATAAGTAATATAATTTGTGAACAGTATATGGACTACTCATGTGTCATGAGGGCAGTCATGGCCTAGTGGTTAGGGAACTGGTCTTGTGACCGGAGGGTCGTGGGTTCGATTCCCAGACCTGAGGCCATGACTGAGGTGCCCCTGAGCAAGGCCCTTAACCCTCAATTGCTCACTTGTATAAAAATGAGATAAAAATGTAAGTCGCTCTGGATAAGGGCGTCTGCCAAATGCTGTAAATGTAAATGTATAGCTTTGTATGTAGATTTTGTGGTCTCTTTGGGTCAGGATTTTGTGAATGTTTGTCCTAACCCAATCAGCATGGTTTATGTGATGGAATTGCTTGAAATATGTTGGAGGCTGTGATTTTGCTGAAGAGAGTTCATGTCTCTCGTGTGTGCTGTGCTCTTGTGCTTTGGAGAGGTCTCGTCTGTGTTGTGAGACATGCCTGCTTAGAGACATGCCCACGATTTTCAACACAGGTGGCTTTAAACCTGGTTATGGTTATGTTGTACAATTAGTAAATATGTGTGTATTTATGTGTGTCATTTAGTTTACCTTGCTCTGTGTTGGTTTATGTGACTGTTTATGTGACTGAAACATTTTATTTTGTAGATTATAAAAAGAATAATCAAAACGAGGCCTTGCCCTTAGGCTATAGGGATTTTACCATGGCAATGGCACAACAAATTCAAAAGAAATTGTTTCTCCATATAAACGCGCCACTCACGCGTTTTTGCAAATTTACAAAATTGCTTGTGCCTTTTTTTATGAGTTTTGACGTCTACCAACTGTTTTACACAGGTATAGTGAGACTACATTTCACCTTTGCTTCTTTTTATAGAATGACCAATGGTAAGTATTATCTTTTTTGAAGTATACGTGTCCTGTGGACTGTTGTAAGGTGACTGGATATAACGTAATAAGCAATAAAATTTGTGAACAGTATATGGACTACTCATGTGTCATGTATGGATTTGTATGTAGATTTTGTGGTCTCTTTGGGTCAGGATTTTGTGAATGTTTGTCCTAACCCAATCAGCATGGTTTATGTGATGGAATTGCTTGAAATGTGTTGGAGGCTGTGATTTTGCTGAAGAGAGTTCATGTCTCTCGTGTGCTGTGCCCTTGTGCTTTGGAGAGGTCTCGTCTGGGTTGACTGGATATAATGTAATAAGTAATATAATTTGTGAACAGTATATGGACTACTCATGTGTCATGAGGGCAGTCATGGCCTAGTGGTTAGGGAACTGGTCTTGTGACCGGAGGGTCGTGGGTTCGATTCCCAGACCTGAGGCCATGACTGAGGTGCCCCTGAGCAAGGCCCTTAACCCTCAATTGCTCACTTGTATAAAAATGAGATAAAAATGTAAGTCGCTCTGGATAAGGGCGTCTGCCAAATGCCGTAAATGTATAGCTTTGTATGTAGATTTTGTGGTCTCTTTGGGTCAGGATTTTGTGAATGTTTGTCCTAACCCAATCAGCATGGTTTATGTGATGGAATTGCTTGAAATATGTTGGAGGCTGTGATTTTGCTGAAGAGAGTTCATGTCTCTCGTGTGTGCTGTGCTCTTGTGCTTTGGAGAGGTCTCGTCTGTGTTGTGAGACATGCCTGCTTAGAGACATGCCCACGATTTTCAACACAGGTGGCTTTAAACCTGGTTATGGTTATGTTGTACAATTAGTAAATATGTGTGTATTTATGTGTGTCATTTAGTTTACCTTGCTCTGTGTTGGTTTATGTGACTGTTTATGTGACTGAAACATTTTATTTTGTAGATTATAAAAAGAATAATCAAAACGAGGCCTTGCCCTTAGGCTATAGGGATTTTACCATGGCAATGGCACAACAAATTCAAAAGAAATTGTTTCTCCATATAAACGCGCCACTCACGCGTTTTTGCAAATTTACAAAATTGCTTGTGCCTTTTTTTATGAGTTTTGACGTCTACCAACTGTTTTACACAGGTATAGTGAGACTACATTTCACCTTTGCTTCTTTTTATAGAATGACCAATGGTAAGTATTATCTTTTTTGAAGTATACGTGTCCTGTGGACTGTTGTAAGGTGACTGGATATAATGTAATAAGCAATAAAATTTGTGAACAGTATATGGACTACTCATGTGTCATGTATGGATTTGTATGTAGATTTTGTGGTCTCTTTGGGTCAGGATTTTGTGAATGTTTGTCCTAACCCAATCAGCATGGTTTATGTGATGGAATTGCTTGAAATGTGTTGGAGGCTGTGATTTTGCTGAAGAGAGTTCATGTCTCTCGTGTGCTGTGCCCTTGTGCTTTGGAGAGGTCTCGTCTGGGTTGTGAGACATGCCTGCTTAGAGACATGCCCACGATTTTCAACACAGGTGGCTTTAAACCTGGTTATGGTTATGTTGTACAAATAGTAAATATGTGTGTATTTATGTGTGTCATTTAGTTTACCTTGCTCTGTGTTGGTTTATGTGACTGAAACATTTTATTTTGTAGATTATAAAAAGAATAATCAAAACGAGGCCGTGCCCTTAGGCTATAGGGATTTTACCATGGCAATGGCACAACAAATTCAAAAGAAATTGTTTCTCCATATAAACGCGCCACTCACGCGTTTTTGCAAATTTACAAATTTCTTGTGCCTTTTTAATGAGTTTTGACGTCTGCCAACTGTTTTACACAGGTATAGTGAGACAACATTTCACCTTTGCTTCTTTTTATAGAATGACCAATGGTAAGTATTATCTTTTTTGAAGTATACATGTCCTGAGGACTGTTGTAAGGTGACTGGATATAATGTAATAAGCAATATAATTTGTGAACAGTATATGGACTACTCATGTGTCATGTATGGCTTTGTATGTAGATTTTGTGGTCTCTTTGGGTCAGGATCTTGTGAATGTTTGTCCTAACCCAAACAGTATGGTTTGTGTGATGGAATTGCTTGAAATATGTTGGAGGCTGTGATCTTGCTGAAGAGAGTTCATGTCTCTCGTGTGCTGTGCCCTTGTGCTTTGGAGAGGTCTCGTCTGTGTTGTGAGACATGCCTGCTTAGAGACATGCCCACGATTTTCAACACAGGTGGCTTTAAACCTGGTTATGGTTATGTTGTACAATTAGTAAATATGTGTGTATTTATGTGTGTCATTTAGTTTACCTTGCTCTGTGTCTGTTTATGTGACTGTTTATGTGACTGAAATATTTTATTTTGTAGATTATAAAAAGAATAATCAAAACGAGGCCTTGCCCTTAGGCTATAGGGATTTTACCATGGCAATGGCACAACAAATTCAAAAGAAATTGTTTCTCCATATAAACGGGCCACTCACGCGTTTTTGCAAATTTACAAATTGCTTGTGCCTTTTTTTATGAGTTTTGACGTCTACCAACTGTTTTACACAGGTATAGTGAGACTCAGGGGCGAGGCTAGGGTATTTTTAGTGGTGCTAGAGCACCACCGTGAGGTTGCTCAGCACCCCCTGGCTCAACACATTTTTTAAATATTATATTATGAAAAAAACTTGCTCTGCACCTGTGCAATACTTTGGTATTGTGCCTCTGTGAGCACTGGGGGCTGGGCACCCCTAAAGACCAGATCCTAAAATCGCCCCTGGTGAGACTACATTTCACCTTTGCTTCTTTTTATAGAATGACCAATGGTAAGTATTATCTTTTTTGAAGTATACGTGTCCTGTGGACTGTTGTAAGGTGACTGGATATAATGTAATAAGCAATAAAATTTGTGAACAGTATATGGACTACTCATGTGTCATGTATGGATTTGTATGTAGATTTTGTGGTCTCTTTGGGTCAGGATCTTGTGAATGTTTGTCCTAACACAAACAGCATGGTTTATGTGATGGAATTGCTTGAAATGTGTTGGAGGCTGTGATTTTGCTGAAGAGAGTTCATGTCTCTCGTGTGCTGTGCCCTTGTGCTTTGGAGAGGTCTCGTCTGGGTTGTGAGACATGCCTGCTTAGAGACATGCCCACGATTTTCAACACAGGTGGCTTTAAACCTGGTTATGGTTATGTTGTACAATTAGTAAATATGTGTGTATTTATGTGTGTCATTTAGTTTACCTTGCTCTGTGTTAGTTTATGTGACTGTTTATGTGACTGAAACATTTTATTTTGTAGATTATAAAAAGAATAATCAAAACGAGGCCTTGCCCTTAGGCTATAGGGATTTTACCATGGCAACGGCACAACAAATTCAAAAGAAATTGTTTCTCCATATAAATGCACCACTCATGCGTTTTTGCAAATTTACTAATTGCTTGTGCCTTTTTTTATGAGTTTTGACGTCTACCAACTGTTTTACACAGGTATAGTGAGACTACATTTCACCTTTTCTTCTTTTTATAGAATGACCAATGGTAAGTATTATATTTTTTGAAGTATACGTGTCCTGTGGACTGTTGTAAGGTGACTGGATATAATGTAATAAGCAATATAATTTGTGAACATTATATGGACTACTCATGTGTCATGTATGGCTTTGTATGTAGATTTTGTGGTCTCTTTGGGTCAGGATCTTGTGAATGTTTGTCCTAACACAAACAGCATGGTTTATGTGATGGAATTGCTTGAAATGTGTTGGAGGCTGTGATTTTGCTGAAGAGAGTTCATGTCTCTCGTGTGCTGTGCCCTTGTGCTTTGGAGAGGTCTCGTCTGGGTTGTGAGACATGCCTGCTTAGAGACATGCCCACGATTTTCAACACAGGTGGCTTTAAACCTGGTTATGGTTATGTTGTACAATTAGTAAATATGTGTGTATTTATGTGTGTCATTTAGTTTACCTTGCTCTGTGTTGGTTTATGTGACTGTTTATGTGACTGAAACATTTTATTTTGTAGATTATAAAAAGAATAATCAAAACGAGGCCTTGCCCTTAGGCTATAGGGATTTTACCATGGCAATGGCACAACAAATTCAAAAGAAATTGTTTCTCCATATAAACGCGCCACTCACGCGTTTTTGCAAATTTACAAAATTGCTTGTGCCTTTTTTTATGAGTTTTGACGTCTACCAACTGTTTTGCACAGGTATAGTGAGACTACAATTCACCTTTGCTTCTTTTTATAGAATGACCAATGGTTAGTATTATCTTTTTTGAAGTATACGTGTCCTGTGGACTGTTGTAAGGTGACTGGATATAATGTAATAAGCAATAAAATTTGTGAACAGTATATGGACTACTCATGTGTCATGTATGGATTTGTATGTAGATTTTGTGGTCTCTTTGGGTCAGGATCTTGTGAATGTTTGTCCTAACACAAACAGCATGGTTTATGTGATGGAATTGCTTGAAATGTGTTGGAGGCTGTGATTTTGCTGAAGAGAGTTCATGTCTCTCGTGTGCTGTGCCCTTGTGCTTTGGAGAGGTCTCGTCTGGGTTGTGAGACATGCCTGCTTAGAGACATGCCCACGATTTTCAACACAGGTGGCTTTAAACCTGGTTATGGTTATGTTGTACAATTAGTAAATATGTGTGTATTTATGTGTGTCATTTAGTTTACCTTGCTCTGTTTTGGTTTATGTGACTGAAACATTTTATTTTGTAGATTATAAAAAGAATAATCAAAACGAGGCCTTGCCCTTAGGCTATAGGGATTTTACCATGGCAATGGCACAACAAATTCAAAAGAAATTGTTTCTCCATATAAACGCGCCACTCACGCGTTTTTGCAAATTTACAAATTGCTTGTGCCTTTTTTAATGAGTTTTGACGTCTACCAACTGTTTTACACAGGTATAGTGAGACTACATTTCACCTTTGCTTCTTTTTATAGAATGACCAATGGTAAGTATTATCTTTTTTGAAGTATACGTGTCCTGTGGACTGTTGTAAGGTGACTGGATATAATGTAATAAGCAATAAAATTTGTGAACAGTATATGGACTACTCATGTGTCATGTATGGATTTGTATGTAGATTTTGTGGTCTCTTTGGGTCAGGATCTTGTGAATGTTTGTCCTAACACAAACAGCATGGTTTATGTGATGGAATTGCTTGAAATGTGTTGGAGGCTGTGATTTTGCTGAAGAGAGTTCATGTCTCTCGTGTGCTGTGCCCTTGTGCTTTGGAGAGGTCTCGTCTGGGTTGTGAGACATGCCTGCTTAGAGACATGCCCACGATTTTCAACACAGGTGGCTTTAAACCTGGTTATGGTTATGTTGTACAATTAGTAAATATGTGTGTATTTATGTGTGTCATTTAGTTTACCTTGCTCTGTGTTAGTTTATGTGACTGTTTATGTGACTGAAACATTTTATTTTGTAGATTATAAAAAGAATAATCAAAACGAGGCCTTGCCCTTAGGCTATAGGGATTTTACCATGGCAACGGCACAACAAATTCAAAAGAAATTGTTTCTCCATATAAACGCGCCACTCACGCGTTTTTGCAAATTTACAAAATTGCTTGTGCCTTTTTTTATGAGTTTTGACGTCTACCAACTGTTTTACACAGGTATAGTGAGACTACATTTCACCTTTGCTTCTTTTTATAGAATGACCAATGGAAAGTATTATCTTTTTTGAAGTATACGTGTCCTGTGGACTGTTGTAAGGTGACTGGATATAATGTAATAAGCAATAAAATTTGTGAACAGTATATGGACTACTCATGTGTCATGTATGGCTTTGTATGTAGATTTTGTGGTCTCTTTGGGTCAGGATTTTGTGAATGTTTGTCCTAACACAAACAGCATGGTTTATGTGATGGAATTGCTTGAAATGTGTTGGAGGCTGTGATTTTGCTGAAGAGAGTTCATGTCTCTCGTGTGCTGTGCCCTTGTGCTTTGGAGAGGTCTCGTCTGGGTTGACTGGATATAATGTAATAAGTAATATAATTTGTGAACAGTATATGGACTACTCATGTGTCATGAGGGCAGTCATGGCCTAGTGGTTAGGGAACTGGTCTTGTGACCGGAGGGTCGTGGGTTCGATTCCCAGACCTGAGGCCATGACTGAGGTGCCCCTGAGCAAGGCCCTTAACCCTCAATTGCTCACTTGTATAAAAATGAGATAAAAATGTAAGTCGCTCTGGATAAGGGCGTCTGCCAAATGCCGTAAATGTAAATGTATAGCTTTGTATGTAGATTTTGTGGTCTCTTTGGGTCAGGATTTTGTGAATGTTTGTCCTAACCCAATCAGCATGGTTTATGTGATGGAATTGCTTGAAATATGTTGGAGGCTGTGATTTTGCTGAAGAGAGTTCATGTCTCTCGTGTGTGCTGTGCTCTTGTGCTTTGGAGAGGTCTCGTCTGTGTTGTGAGACATGCCTGCTTAGAGACATGCCCACGATTTTCAACACAGGTGGCTTTAAACCTGGTTATGGTTATGTTGTACAATTAGTAAATATGTGTGTATTTATGTGTGTCATTTAGTTTACCTTGCTCTGTGTTGGTTTATGTGACTGTTTATGTGACTGAAACATTTTATTTTGTAGATTATAAAAAGAATAATCAAAACGAGGCCTTGCCCTTAGGCTATAGGGATTTTACCATGGCAATGGCACAACAAATTCAAAAGAAATTGTTTCTCCATATAAACGCGCCACTCACGCGTTTTTGCAAATTTACAAAATTGCTTGTGCCTTTTTTTATGAGTTTTGACGTCTACCAACTGTTTTACACAGGTATAGTGAGACTACATTTCACCTTTGCTTCTTTTTATAGAATGACCAATGGTAAGTATTATCTTTTTTGAAGTATACGTGTCCTGTGGACTGTTGTAAGGTGACTGGATATAACGTAATAAGCAATAAAATTTGTGAACAGTATATGGACTACTCATGTGTCATGTATGGATTTGTATGTAGATTTTGTGGTCTCTTTGGGTCAGGATTTTGTGAATGTTTGTCCTAACCCAATCAGCATGGTTTATGTGATGGAATTGCTTGAAATGTGTTGGAGGCTGTGATTTTGCTGAAGAGAGTTCATGTCTCTCGTGTGCTGTGCCCTTGTGCTTTGGAGAGGTCTCGTCTGGGTTGACTGGATATAATGTAATAAGTAATATAATTTGTGAACAGTATATGGACTACTCATGTGTCATGAGGGCAGTCATGGCCTAGTGGTTAGGGAACTGGTCTTGTGACCGGAGGGTCGTGGGTTCGATTCCCAGACCTGAGGCCATGACTGAGGTGCCCCTGAGCAAGGCCCTTAACCCTCAATTGCTCACTTGTATAAAAATGAGATAAAAATGTAAGTCGCTCTGGATAAGGGCGTCTGCCAAATGCCGTAAATGTATAGCTTTGTATGTAGATTTTGTGGTCTCTTTGGGTCAGGATTTTGTGAATGTTTGTCCTAACCCAATCAGCATGGTTTATGTGATGGAATTGCTTGAAATATGTTGGAGGCTGTGATTTTGCTGAAGAGAGTTCATGTCTCTCGTGTGTGCTGTGCTCTTGTGCTTTGGAGAGGTCTCGTCTGTGTTGTGAGACATGCCTGCTTAGAGACATGCCCACGATTTTCAACACAGGTGGCTTTAAACCTGGTTATGGTTATGTTGTACAATTAGTAAATATGTGTGTATTTATGTGTGTCATTTAGTTTACCTTGCTCTGTGTTGGTTTATGTGACTGTTTATGTGACTGAAACATTTTATTTTGTAGATTATAAAAAGAATAATCAAAACGAGGCCTTGCCCTTAGGCTATAGGGATTTTACCATGGCAATGGCACAACAAATTCAAAAGAAATTGTTTCTCCATATAAACGCGCCACTCACGCGTTTTTGCAAATTTACAAAATTGCTTGTGCCTTTTTTTATGAGTTTTGACGTCTACCAACTGTTTTACACAGGTATAGTGAGACTACATTTCACCTTTGCTTCTTTTTATAGAATGACCAATGGTAAGTATTATCTTTTTTGAAGTATACGTGTCCTGTGGACTGTTGTAAGGTGACTGGATATAACGTAATAAGCAATAAAATTTGTGAACAGTATATGGACTACTCATGTGTCATGTATGGATTTGTATGTAGATTTTGTGGTCTCTTTGGGTCAGGATTTTGTGAATGTTTGTCCTAACCCAATCAGCATGGTTTATGTGATGGAATTGCTTGAAATGTGTTGGAGGCTGTGATTTTGCTGAAGAGAGTTCATGTCTCTCGTGTGCTGTGCCCTTGTGCTTTGGAGAGGTCTCGTCTGGGTTGACTGGATATAATGTAATAAGTAATATAATTTGTGAACAGTATATGGACTACTCATGTGTCATGAGGGCAGTCATGGCCTAGTGGTTAGGGAACTGGTCTTGTGACCGGAGGGTCGTGGGTTCGATTCCCAGACCTGAGGCCATGACTGAGGTGCCCCTGAGCAAGGCCCTTAACCCTCAATTGCTCACTTGTATAAAAATGAGATAAAAATGTAAGTCGCTCTGGATAAGGGCGTCTGCCAAATGCCGTAAATGTATAGCTTTGTATGTAGATTTTGTGGTCTCTTTGGGTCAGGATTTTGTGAATGTTTGTCCTAACCCAATCAGCATGGTTTATGTGATGGAATTGCTTGAAATATGTTGGAGGCTGTGATTTTGCTGAAGAGAGTTCATGTCTCTCGTGTGTGCTGTGCTCTTGTGCTTTGGAGAGGTCTCGTCTGTGTTGTGAGACATGCCTGCTTAGAGACATGCCCACGATTTTCAACACAGGTGGCTTTAAACCTGGTTATGGTTATGTTGTACAATTAGTAAATATGTGTGTATTTATGTGTGTCATTTAGTTTACCTTGCTCTGTGTTGGTTTATGTGACTGTTTATGTGACTGAAACATTTTATTTTGTAGATTATAAAAAGAATAATCAAAACGAGGCCTTGCCCTTAGGCTATAGGGATTTTACCATGGCAATGGCACAACAAATTCAAAAGAAATTGTTTCTCCATATAAACGCGCCACTCACGCGTTTTTGCAAATTTACAAAATTGCTTGTGCCTTTTTTTATGAGTTTTGACGTCTACCAACTGTTTTACACAGGTATAGTGAGACTACATTTCACCTTTGCTTCTTTTTATAGAATGACCAATGGTAAGTATTATCTTTTTTGAAGTATACGTGTCCTGTGGACTGTTGTAAGGTGACTGGATATAATGTAATAAGCAATAAAATTTGTGAACAGTATATGGACTACTCATGTGTCATGTATGGATTTGTATGTAGATTTTGTGGTCTCTTTGGGTCAGGATTTTGTGAATGTTTGTCCTAACCCAATCAGCATGGTTTATGTGATGGAATTGCTTGAAATGTGTTGGAGGCTGTGATTTTGCTGAAGAGAGTTCATGTCTCTCGTGTGCTGTGCCCTTGTGCTTTGGAGAGGTCTCGTCTGGGTTGTGAGACATGCCTGCTTAGAGACATGCCCACGATTTTCAACACAGGTGGCTTTAAACCTGGTTATGGTTATGTTGTACAAATAGTAAATATGTGTGTATTTATGTGTGTCATTTAGTTTACCTTGCTCTGTGTTGGTTTATGTGACTGAAACATTTTATTTTGTAGATTATAAAAAGAATAATCAAAACGAGGCCGTGCCCTTAGGCTATAGGGATTTTACCATGGCAACGGCACAAGAAATTCAAAAGAAATTGTTTCTCCATATAAACGCGCCACTCACGCGTTTTTGCAAATTTACAAATTTCTTGTGCCTTTTTAATGAGTTTTGACGTCTGCCAACTGTTTTACACAGGTATAGTGAGACAACATTTCACCTTTGCTTCTTTTTATAGAATGACCAATGGTAAGTATTATCTTTTTTGAAGTATACATGTCCTGAGGACTGTTGTAAGGTGACTGGATATAATGTAATAAGCAATATAATTTGTGAACAGTATATGGACTACTCATGTGTCATGTATGGCTTTGTATGTAGATTTTGTGGTCTCTTTGGGTCAGGATCTTGTGAATGTTTGTCCTAACCCAAACAGTATGGTTTGTGTGATGGAATTGCTTGAAATATGTTGGAGGCTGTGATCTTGCTGAAGAGAGTTCATGTCTCTCGTGTGCTGTGCCCTTGTGCTTTGGAGAGATCTCGTCTGTGTTGTGAGACATGCCTGCTTAGAGACATGCCCACGATTTTCAACACAGGTGGCTTTAAACCTGGTTATGGTTATGTTGTACAATTAGTAAATATGTGTGTATTTATGTGTGTCATTTAGTTTACCTTGCTCTGTGTCTGTTTATGTGACTGTTTATGTGACTGAAATATTTTATTTTGTAGATTATAAAAAGAATAATCAAAACGAGGCCTTGCCCTTAGGCTATAGGGATTTTACCATGGCAATGGCACAACAAATTCAAAAGAAATTGTTTCTCCATATAAACGGGCCACTCACGCGTTTTTGCAAATTTACAAATTGCTTGTGCCTTTTTTTATGAGTTTTGACGTCTACCAACTGTTTTACACAGGTATAGTGAGACTCAGGGGCGAGGCTAGGGTATTTTTAGTGGTGCTAGAGCACCACCGTGAGGTTGCTCAGCACCCCCTGGCTCAACACATTTTTTAAATATTATATTATGAAAAAAACTTGCTCTGCACCTGTGCAATACTTTGGTATTGTGCCTCTGTGAGCACTGGGGGCTGGGCACCCCTAAAGACCAGATCCTAAAATCGCCCCTGGTGAGACTACATTTCACCTTTGCTTCTTTTTATAGAATGACCAATGGTAAGTATTATCTTTTTTGAAGTATACGTGTCCTGAGGACTGTTGTAAGGTGACTGGATATAATGTAATAAGCAATATAATTTGTGAACAGTATATGGACTACTCATGTGTCATGTATGGCTTTGTATGTAGATTTTGTGGTCTCTTTGGGTCAGGATTTTGTCAATGTTTGTCCTAACCCAATCAGCATGGTTTATGTGATGGAATTGCTTGAAATATGTTGGAGGCTGTGATTTTGCTGAAGAGAGTTCATGTCTCTCGTGTGTGCTGTGCCCTTGTGCTTTGGAGAGGTCTCGTCTGGGTTGTGAGACATGCCTGCTTAGAGACATGCCCACGATTTTCAACACAGGTGGCTTTAAACCTGGTTATGGTTATGTTGTACAATTAGTAAATATGTGTGTATTTATGTGTGTCATTTAGTTTACCTTGCTCTGTGTTGGTTTATGTGACTGTTTATGTGACTGAAACATTTTATTTTGTAGATTATAAAAAGAATAATCAAAACGAGGCCTTGCCCTTAGGCTATAGGGATTTTACCATGGCAATGGCACAACAAATTCAAAAGAAATTGTTTCTCCATATAAACGCGCCACTCACGCGTTTTTGCAAATTTACAAAATTGCTTGTGCCTTTTTTTATGAGTTTTGACGTCTACCAACTGTTTTACACAGGTATAGTGAGACTACATTTCACCTTTGCTTCTTTTTATAGAATGACCAATGGTAAGTATTATCTTTTTTGAAGTATACGTGTCCTGTGGACTGTTGTAAGGTGACTGGATATAATGTAATAAGCAATAAAATTTGTGAACAGTATATGGACTACTCATGTGTCATGTATGGATTTGTATGTAGATTTTGTGGTCTCTTTGGGTCAGGATTTTGTGAATGTTTGTCCTAACCCAATCAGCATGGTTTATGTGATGGAATTGCTTGAAATGTGTTGGAGGCTGTGATTTTGCTGAAGAGAGTTCATGTCTCTCGTGTGCTGTGCCCTTGTGCTTTGGAGAGGTCTCGTCTGGGTTGTGAGACATGCCTGCTTAGAGACATGCCCACGATTTTCAACACAGGTGGCTTTAAACCTGGTTATGGTTATGTTGTACAAATAGTAAATATGTGTGTATTTATGTGTGTCATTTAGTTTACCTTGCTCTGTGTTGGTTTATGTGACTGAAACATTTTATTTTGTAGATTATAAAAAGAATAATCAAAACGAGGCCGTGCCCTTAGGCTATAGGGATTTTACCATGGCAACGGCACAAGAAATTCAAAAGAAATTGTTTCTCCATATAAACGCGCCACTCACGCATTTTTGCAAATTTACAAATTTCTTGTGCCTTTTTAATGAGTTTTGACGTCTGCCAACTGTTTTACACAGGTATAGTGAGACAACATTTCACCTTTGCTTCTTTTTATAGAATGACCAATGGTAAGTATTATCTTTTTTGAAGTATACATGTCCTGAGGACTGTTGTAAGGTGACTGGATATAATGTAATAAGCAATATAATTTGTGAACAGTATATGGACTACTCATGTGTCATGTATGGCTTTGTATGTAGATTTTGTGGTCTCTTTGGGTCAGGATCTTGTGAATGTTTGTCCTAACCCAAACAGTATGGTTTGTGTGATGGAATTGCTTGAAATATGTTGGAGGCTGTGATCTTGCTGAAGAGAGTTCATGTCTCTCGTGTGCTGTGCCCTTGTGCTTTGGAGAGGTCTCGTCTGTGTTGTGAGACATGCCTGCTTAGAGACATGCCCACGATTTTCAACACAGGTGGCTTTAAACCTGGTTATGGTTATGTTGTACAATTAGTAAATATGTGTGTATTTATGTGTGTCATTTAGTTTACCTTGCTCTGTGTCTGTTTATGTGACTGTTTATGTGACTGAAATATTTTATTTTGTAGATTATAAAAAGAATAATCAAAACGAGGCCTTGCCCTTAGGCTATAGGGATTTTACCATGGCAATGGCACAACAAATTCAAAAGAAATTGTTTCTCCATATAAACGGGCCACTCACGCGTTTTTGCAAATTTACAAATTGCTTGTGCCTTTTTTTATGAGTTTTGACGTCTACCAACTGTTTTACACAGGTATAGTGAGACTCAGGGGCGAGGCTAGGGTATTTTTAGTGGTGCTAGAGCACCACCGTGAGGTTGCTCAGCACCCCCTGGCTCAACACATTTTTTAAATATTATATTATGAAAAAAACTTGCTCTGCACCTGTGCAATACTTTGGTATTGTGCCTCTGTGAGCACTGGGGGCTGGGCACCCCTAAAGACCAGATCCTAAAATCGCCCCTGGTGAGACTACATTTCACCTTTGCTTCTTTTTATAGAATGACCAATGGTAAGTATTATCTTTTTTGAAGTATACGTGTCCTGTGGACTGTTGTAAGGTGACTGGATATAATGTAATAAGCAATAAAATTTGTGAACAGTATATGGACTACTCATGTGTCATGTATGGATTTGTATGTAGATTTTGTGGTCTCTTTGGGTCAGGATCTTGTGAATGTTTGTCCTAACACAAACAGCATGGTTTATGTGATGGAATTGCTTGAAATGTGTTGGAGGCTGTGATTTTGCTGAAGAGAGTTCATGTCTCTCGTGTGCTGTGCCCTTGTGCTTTGGAGAGGTCTCGTCTGGGTTGTGAGACATGCCTGCTTAGAGACATGCCCACGATTTTCAACACAGGTGGCTTTAAACCTGGTTATGGTTATGTTGTACAATTAGTAAATATGTGTGTATTTATGTGTGTCATTTAGTTTACCTTGCTCTGTGTTAGTTTATGTGACTGTTTATGTGACTGAAACATTTTATTTTGTAGATTATAAAAAGAATAATCAAAACGAGGCCTTGCCCTTAGGCTATAGGGATTTTACCATGGCAACGGCACAACAAATTCAAAAGAAATTGTTTCTCCATATAAATGCACCACTCATGCGTTTTTGCAAATTTACTAATTGCTTGTGCCTTTTTTTATGAGTTTTGACGTCTACCAACTGTTTTACACAGGTATAGTGAGACTACATTTCACCTTTTCTTCTTTTTATAGAATGACCAATGGTAAGTATTATCTTTTTTGAAGTATACGTGTCCTGTGGACTGTTGTAAGGTGACTGGATATAATGTAATAAGCAATATAATTTGTGAACATTATATGGACTACTCATGTGTCATGTATGGCTTTGTATGTAGATTTTGTGGTCTCTTTGGGTCAGGATCTTGTGAATGTTTGTCCTAACACAAACAGCATGGTTTATGTGATGGAATTGCTTGAAATGTGTTGGAGGCTGTGATTTTACTGAAGAGAGTTCATGTCTCTCGTGTGCTGTGCCCTTGTGCTTTGGAGAGGTCTCGTCTGGGTTGTGAGACATGCCTGCTTAGAGACATGCCCACGATTTTCAACACAGGTGGCTTTAAACCTGGTTATGGTTATGTTGTACAATTAGTAAATATGTGTGTATTTATGTGTGTCATTTAGTTTACCTTGCTCTGTGTTGGTTTATGTGACTGTTTATGTGACTGAAACATTTTATTTTGTAGATTATAAAAAGAATAATCAAAACGAGGCCTTGCCCTTAGGCTATAGGGATTTTACCATGGCAATGGCACAACAAATTCAAAAGAAATTGTTTCTCCATATAAACGCGCCACTCACGCGTTTTTGCAAATTTACAAAATTGCTTGTGCCTTTTTTTATGAGTTTTGACGTCTACCAACTGTTTTGCACAGGTATAGTGAGACTACAATTCACCTTTGCTTCTTTTTATAGAATGACCAATGGTTAGTATTATCTTTTTTGAAGTATACGTGTCCTGTGGACTGTTGTAAGGTGACTGGATATAATGTAATAAGCAATAAAATTTGTGAACAGTATATGGACTACTCATGTGTCATGTATGGATTTGTATGTAGATTTTGTGGTCTCTTTGGGTCAGGATCTTGTGAATGTTTGTCCTAACACAAACAGCATGGTTTATGTGATGGAATTGCTTGAAATGTGTTGGAGGCTGTGATTTTGCTGAAGAGAGTTCATGTCTCTCGTGTGCTGTGCCCTTGTGCTTTGGAGAGGTCTCGTCTGGGTTGTGAGACATGCCTGCTTAGAGACATGCCCACGATTTTCAACACAGGTGGCTTTAAACCTGGTTATGGTTATGTTGTACAATTAGTAAATATGTGTGTATTTATGTGTGTCATTTAGTTTACCTTGCTCTGTTTTGGTTTATGTGACTGAAACATTTTATTTTGTAGATTATAAAAAGAATAATCAAAACGAGGCCTTGCCCTTAGGCTATAGGGATTTTACCATGGCAATGGCACAACAAATTCAAAAGAAATTGTTTCTCCATATAAACGCGCCACTCACGCGTTTTTGCAAATTTACAAATTGCTTGTGCCTTTTTTAATGAGTTTTGACGTCTACCAACTGTTTTACACAGGTATAGTGAGACTACATTTCACCTTTGCTTCTTTTTATAGAATGACCAATGGTAAGTATTATCTTTTTTGAAGTATACGTGTCCTGTGGACTGTTGTAAGGTGACTGGATATAATGTAATAAGCAATAAAATTTGTGAACAGTATATGGACTACTCATGTGTCATGTATGGATTTGTATGTAGATTTTGTGGTCTCTTTGGGTCAGGATCTTGTGAATGTTTGTCCTAACACAAACAGCATGGTTTATGTGATGGAATTGCTTGAAATGTGTTGGAGGCTGTGATTTTGCTGAAGAGAGTTCATGTCTCTCGTGTGCTGTGCCCTTGTGCTTTGGAGAGGTCTCGTCTGGGTTGTGAGACATGCCTGCTTAGAGACATGCCCACGATTTTCAACACAGGTGGCTTTAAACCTGGTTATGGTTATGTTGTACAATTAGTAAATATGTGTGTATTTATGTGTGTCATTTAGTTTACCTTGCTCTGTGTTAGTTTATGTGACTGTTTATGTGACTGAAACATTTTATTTTGTAGATTATAAAAAGAATAATCAAAACGAGGCCTTGCCCTTAGGCTATAGGGATTTTACCATGGCAACGGCACAACAAATTCAAAAGAAATTGTTTCTCCATATAAACGCGCCACTCACGCGTTTTTGCAAATTTACAAAATTGCTTGTGCCTTTTTTTATGAGTTTTGACGTCTACCAACTGTTTTACACAGGTATAGTGAGACTACATTTCACCTTTGCTTCTTTTTATAGAATGACCAATGGAAAGTATTATCTTTTTTGAAGTATACGTGTCCTGTGGACTGTTGTAAGGTGACTGGATATAATGTAATAAGCAATAAAATTTGTGAACAGTATATGGACTACTCATGTGTCATGTATGGCTTTGTATGTAGATTTTGTGGTCTCTTTGGGTCAGGATTTTGTGAATGTTTGTCCTAACACAAACAGCATGGTTTATGTGATGGAATTGCTTGAAATGTGTTGGAGGCTGTGATTTTGCTGAAGAGAGTTCATGTCTCTCGTGTGCTGTGCCCTTGTGCTTTGGAGAGGTCTCGTCTGGGTTGACTGGATATAATGTAATAAGTAATATAATTTGTGAACAGTATATGGACTACTCATGTGTCATGAGGGCAGTCATGGCCTAGTAGTTAGGGAACTGGTCTTGTGACCGGAGGGTCGTGGGTTCGATTCCCAGACCTGAGGCCATGACTGAGGTGCCCCTGAGCAAGGCCCTTAACCCTCAATTGCTCACTTGTATAAAAATGAGATAAAAATGTAAGTCGCTCTGGATAAGGGCGTCTGCCAAATGCCGTAAATGTAAATGTATAGCTTTGTATGTAGATTTTGTGGTCTCTTTGGGTCAGGATTTTGTGAATGTTTGTCCTAACCCAATCAGCATGGTTTATGTGATGGAATTGCTTGAAATATGTTGGAGGCTGTGATTTTGCTGAAGAGAGTTCATGTCTCTCGTGTGTGCTGTGCTCTTGTGCTTTGGAGAGGTCTCGTCTGTGTTGTGAGACATGCCTGCTTAGAGACATGCCCACGATTTTCAACACAGGTGGCTTTAAACCTGGTTATGGTTATGTTGTACAATTAGTAAATATGTGTGTATTTATGTGTGTCATTTAGTTTACCTTGCTCTGTGTTGGTTTATGTGACTGTTTATGTGACTGAAACATTTTATTTTGTAGATTATAAAAAGAATAATCAAAACGAGGCCTTGCCCTTAGGCTATAGGGATTTTACCATGGCAATGGCACAACAAATTCAAAAGAAATTGTTTCTCCATATAAACGCGCCACTCACGCGTTTTTGCAAATTTACAAAATTGCTTGTGCCTTTTTTTATGAGTTTTGACGTCTACCAACTGTTTTACACAGGTATAGTGAGACTACATTTCACCTTTGCTTCTTTTTATAGAATGACCAATGGTAAGTATTATCTTTTTTGAAGTATACGTGTCCTGTGGACTGTTGTAAGGTGACTGGATATAACGTAATAAGCAATAAAATTTGTGAACAGTATATGGACTACTCATGTGTCATGTATGGATTTGTATGTAGATTTTGTGGTCTCTTTGGGTCAGGATTTTGTGAATGTTTGTCCTAACCCAATCAGCATGGTTTATGTGATGGAATTGCTTGAAATGTGTTGGAGGCTGTGATTTTGCTGAAGAGAGTTCATGTCTCTCGTGTGCTGTGCCCTTGTGCTTTGGAGAGGTCTCGTCTGGGTTGACTGGATATAATGTAATAAGTAATATAATTTGTGAACAGTATATGGACTACTCATGTGTCATGAGGGCAGTCATGGCCTAGTGGTTAGGGAACTGGTCTTGTGACCGGAGGGTCGTGGGTTCGATTCCCAGACCTGAGGCCATGACTGAGGTGCCCCTGAGCAAGGCCCTTAACCCTCAATTGCTCACTTGTATAAAAATGAGATAAAAATGTAAGTCGCTCTGGATAAGGGCGTCTGCCAAATGCCGTAAATGTATAGCTTTGTATGTAGATTTTGTGGTCTCTTTGGGTCAGGATTTTGTGAATGTTTGTCCTAACCCAATCAGCATGGTTTATGTGATGGAATTGCTTGAAATATGTTGGAGGCTGTGATTTTGCTGAAGAGAGTTCATGTCTCTCGTGTGTGCTGTGCTCTTGTGCTTTGGAGAGGTCTCGTCTGTGTTGTGAGACATGCCTGCTTAGAGACATGCCCACGATTTTCAACACAGGTGGCTTTAAACCTGGTTATGGTTATGTTGTACAATTAGTAAATATGTGTGTATTTATGTGTGTCATTTAGTTTACCTTGCTCTGTGTTGGTTTATGTGACTGTTTATGTGACTGAAACATTTTATTTTGTAGATTATAAAAAGAATAATCAAAACGAGGCCTTGCCCTTAGGCTATAGGGATTTTACCATGGCAATGGCACAACAAATTCAAAAGAAATTGTTTCTCCATATAAACGCGCCACTCACGCGTTTTTGCAAATTTACAAAATTGCTTGTGCCTTTTTTTATGAGTTTTGACGTCTACCAACTGTTTTACACAGGTATAGTGAGACTACATTTCACCTTTGCTTCTTTTTATAGAATGACCAATGGTAAGTATTATCTTTTTTGAAGTATACGTGTCCTGTGGACTGTTGTAAGGTGACTGGATATAACGTAATAAGCAATAAAATTTGTGAACAGTATATGGACTACTCATGTGTCATGTATGGATTTGTATGTAGATTTTGTGGTCTCTTTGGGTCAGGATTTTGTGAATGTTTGTCCTAACCCAATCAGCATGGTTTATGTGATGGAATTGCTTGAAATGTGTTGGAGGCTGTGATTTTGCTGAAGAGAGTTCATGTCTCTCGTGTGCTGTGCCCTTGTGCTTTGGAGAGGTCTCGTCTGGGTTGACTGGATATAATGTAATAAGTAATATAATTTGTGAACAGTATATGGACTACTCATGTGTCATGAGGGCAGTCATGGCCTAGTGGTTAGGGAACTGGTCTTGTGGCCGGAGGGTCGTGGGTTCGATTCCCAGACCTGAGGCCATGACTGAGGTGCCCCTGAGCAAGGCCCTTAACCCTCAATTGCTCACTTGTATAAAAATGAGATAAAAATGTAAGTCGCTCTGGATAAGGGCGTCTGCCAAATGCCGTAAATGTATAGCTTTGTATGTAGATTTTGTGGTCTCTTTGGGTCAGGATTTTGTGAATGTTTGTCCTAACCCAATCAGCATGGTTTATGTGATGGAATTGCTTGAAATATGTTGGAGGCTGTGATTTTGCTGAAGAGAGTTCATGTCTCTCGTGTGTGCTGTGCTCTTGTGCTTTGGAGAGGTCTCGTCTGTGTTGTGAGACATGCCTGCTTAGAGACATGCCCACGATTTTCAACACAGGTGGCTTTAAACCTGGTTATGGTTATGTTGTACAATTAGTAAATATGTGTGTATTTATGTGTGTCATTTAGTTTACCTTGCTCTGTGTTGGTTTATGTGACTGTTTATGTGACTGAAACATTTTATTTTGTAGATTATAAAAAGAATAATCAAAACGAGGCCTTGCCCTTAGGCTATAGGGATTTTACCATGGCAATGGCACAACAAATTCAAAAGAAATTGTTTCTCCATATAAACGCGCCACTCACGCGTTTTTGCAAATTTACAAAATTGCTTGTGCCTTTTTTTATGAGTTTTGACGTCTACCAACTGTTTTACACAGGTATAGTGAGACTACATTTCACCTTTGCTTCTTTTTATAGAATGACCAATGGTAAGTATTATCTTTTTTGAAGTATACGTGTCCTGTGGACTGTTGTAAGGTGACTGGATATAATGTAATAAGCAATAAAATTTGTGAACAGTATATGGACTACTCATGTGTCATGTATGGATTTGTATGTAGATTTTGTGGTCTCTTTGGGTCAGGATTTTGTGAATGTTTGTCCTAACCCAATCAGCATGGTTTATGTGATGGAATTGCTTGAAATGTGTTGGAGGCTGTGATTTTGCTGAAGAGAGTTCATGTCTCTCGTGTGCTGTGCCCTTGTGCTTTGGAGAGGTCTCGTCTGGGTTGTGAGACATGCCTGCTTAGAGACATGCCCACGATTTTCAACACAGGTGGCTTTAAACCTGGTTATGGTTATGTTGTACAAATAGTAAATATGTGTGTATTTATGTGTGTCATTTAGTTTACCTTGCTCTGTGTTGGTTTATGTGACTGAAACATTTTATTTTGTAGATTATAAAAAGAATAATCAAAACGAGGCCGTGCCCTTAGGCTATAGGGATTTTACCATGGCAACGGCACAAGAAATTCAAAAGAAATTGTTTCTCCATATAAACGCGCCACTCACGCGTTTTTGCAAATTTACAAATTTCTTGTGCCTTTTTAATGAGTTTTGACGTCTGCCAACTGTTTTACACAGGTATAGTGAGACAACATTTCACCTTTGCTTCTTTTTATAGAATGACCAATGGTAAGTATTATCTTTTTTGAAGTATACATGTCCTGAGGACTGTTGTAAGGTGACTGGATATAATGTAATAAGCAATATAATTTGTGAACAGTATATGGACTACTCATGTGTCATGTATGGCTTTGTATGTAGATTTTGTGGTCTCTTTGGGTCAGGATCTTGTGAATGTTTGTCCTAACCCAAACAGTATGGTTTGTGTGATGGAATTGCTTGAAATATGTTGGAGGCTGTGATCTTGCTGAAGAGAGTTCATGTCTCTCGTGTGCTGTGCCCTTGTGCTTTGGAGAGGTCTCGTCTGTGTTGTGAGACATGCCTGCTTAGAGACATGCCCACGATTTTCAACACAGGTGGCTTTAAACCTGGTTATGGTTATGTTGTACAATTAGTAAATATGTGTGTATTTATGTGTGTCATTTAGTTTACCTTGCTCTGTGTCTGTTTATGTGACTGTTTATGTGACTGAAATATTTTATTTTGTAGATTATAAAAAGAATAATCAAAACGAGGCCTTGCCCTTAGGCTATAGGGATTTTACCATGGCAATGGCACAACAAATTCAAAAGAAATTGTTTCTCCATATAAACGGGCCACTCACGCGTTTTTGCAAATTTACAAATTGCTTGTGCCTTTTTTTATGAGTTTTGACGTCTACCAACTGTTTTACACAGGTATAGTGAGACTCAGGGGCGAGGCTAGGGTATTTTTAGTGGTGCTAGAGCACCACCGTGAGGTTGCTCAGCACCCCCTGGCTCAACACATTTTTTAAATATTATAATATGAAAAAAACTTGCTCTGCACCTGTGCAATACTTTGGTATTGTGCCTCTGTGAGCACTGGGGGCTGGGCACCCCTAAAGACCAGATCCTAAAATCGCCCCTGGTGAGACTACATTTCACCTTTGCTTCTTTTTATAGAATGACCAATGGTAAGTATTATCTTTTTTGAAGTATACGTGTCCTGAGGACTGTTGTAAGGTGACTGGATATAATGTAATAAGCAATATAATTTGTGAACAGTATATGGACTACTCATGTGTCATGTATGGCTTTGTATGTAGATTTTGTGGTCTCTTTGGGTCAGGATTTTGTCAATGTTTGTCCTAACCCAATCAGCATGGTTTATGTGATGGAATTGCTTGAAATATGTTGGAGGCTGTGATTTTGCTGAAGAGAGTTCATGTCTCTCGTGTGTGCTGTGCCCTTGTGCTTTGGAGAGGTCTCGTCTGGGTTGTGAGACATGCCTGCTTAGAGACATGCCCACGATTTTCAACACAGGTGGCTTTAAACCTGGTTATGGTTATGTTGTACAATTAGTAAATATGTGTGTATTTATGTGTGTCATTTAGTTTACCTTGCTCTGTGTTGGTTTATGTGACTGTTTATGTGACTGAAACATTTTATTTTGTAGATTATAAAAAGAATAATCAAAACGAGGCCTTGCCCTTAGGCTATAGGGATTTTACCATGGCAATGGCACAACAAATTCAAAAGAAATTGTTTCTCCATATAAACGCGCCACTCACGCGTTTTTGCAAATTTACAAAATTGCTTGTGCCTTTTTTTATGAGTTTTGACGTCTACCAACTGTTTTACACAGGTATAGTGAGACTACATTTCACCTTTGCTTCTTTTTATAGAATGACCAATGGTAAGTATTATCTTTTTTGAAGTATACGTGTCCTGTGGACTGTTGTAAGGTGACTGGATATAATGTAATAAGCAATAAAATTTGTGAACAGTATATGGACTACTCATGTGTCATGTATGGCTTTGTATGTAGATTTTGTGGTCTCTTTGGGTCAGGATTTTGTGAATGTTTGTCCTAACCCAATCAGCATGGTTTATGTGATGGAATTGCTTGAAATATGTTGGAGGCTGTGATTTTGCTGAAGAGAGTTCATGTCTCTCGTGTGTGCTGTGCTCTTGTGCTTTGGAGAGGTCTCGTCTGTGTTGTGAGACATGCCTGCTTAGAGACATGCCCACGATTTTCAACACAGGTGGCTTTAAACCTGGTTATGGTTATGTTGTACAATTAGTAAATATGTGTGTATTTATGTGTGTCATTTAGTTTACCTTGCTCTGTGTTGGTTCATGTGACTGTTTATGTGACTGAAACATTTTATTTTGTAGATTATAAAAAGAATAATCAAAACGAGGCCTTGCCCTTAGGCTATAGGGATTTTACCATGGCAACGGCACAACAAATTCAAAAGAAATTGTTTCTCCATATAAACGGGCCACTCACGCGTTTTTGCAAATTTACAAATTGCTTGTGCCTTTTTTTATGAGTTTTGACGTCTACCAACTGTTTTACACAGGTATAGTGAGACTCAGGGGCGAGGCTAGGGTATTTTTAGTGGTGCTAGAGCACCACCGTGAGGTTGCTCAGCACCCCCTGGCTCAACACATTTTTTAAATATTATATTATGAAAAAAACTTGCTCTGCACCTGTGCAATACTTTGGTATTGTGCCTCTGTGAGCACTGGGGGCTGGGCACCCCTAAAGACCAGATCCTAAAATCGCCCCTGGTGAGACTACATTTCACCTTTGCTTCTTTTTATAGAATGACCAATGGTAAGTATTATCTTTTTTGAAGTATACGTGTCCTGAGGACTGTTGTAAGGTGACTGGATATAATGTAATAAGCAATATAATTTGTGAACAGTATATGGACTACTCATGTGTCATGTATGGCTTTGTATGTAGATTTTGTGGTCTCTTTGGGTCAGGATTTTGTCAATGTTTGTCCTAACCCAATCAGCATGGTTTATGTGATGGAATTGCTTGAAATATGTTGGAGGCTGTGATTTTGCTGAAGAGAGTTCATGTCTCTCGTGTGCTGTGCCCTTGTGCTTTGGAGAGGTCTCGTCTGGGTTGTGAGACATGCCTGCTTAGAGACATGCCCACGATTTTCAACACAGGTGGCTTTAAACCTGGTTATGGTTATGTTGTACAATTAGTAAATATGTGTGTATTTATGTGTGTCATTTAGTTTACCTTGCTCTGTGTTGGTTTATGTGACTGTTTATGTGACTGAAACATTTTATTTTGTAGATTATAAAAAGAATAATCAAAACGAGGCCTTGCCCTTAGGCTATAGGGATTTTACCATGGCAATGGCACAACAAATTCAAAAGAAATTGTTTCTCCATATAAACGCGCCACTCACGCGTTTTTGCAAATTTACAAAATTGCTTGTGCCTTTTTTTATGAGTTTTGACGTCTACCAACTGTTTTACACAGGTATAGTGAGACTACATTTCACCTTTGCTTCTTTTTATAGAATGACCAATGGTAAGTATTATCTTTTTTGAAGTATACGTGTCCTGTGGACTGTTGTAAGGTGACTGGATATAATGTAATAAGCAATAAAATTTGTGAACAGTATATGGACTACTCATGTGTCATGTATGGCTTTGTATGTAGATTTTGTGGTCTCTTTGGGTCAGGATTTTGTGAATGTTTGTCCTAACCCAATCAGCATGGTTTATGTGATGTAATTGCTTGAAATGTGTTGGAGGCTGTGATTTTGCTGAAGAGAGTTCATGTCTCTCGTGTGTGCTGTGCCCTTGTGCTTTGGAGAGGTCTCGTCTGGGTTGTGAGACATGCCTGCTTAGAGACATGCCCACGATTTTCAACACAGGTGGCTTTAAACCTGGTTATGGTTATGTTGTACAATTAGTAAATATGTGTGTATTTATGTGTGTCATTTAGTTTACCTTGCTCTGTGTTGGTTTATGTGACTGTTTATGTGACTGAAACATTTTATTTTGTAGATTATAAAAAGAATAATCAAAACGAGGCCTTGCCCTTAGGCTATAGGGATTTTACCATGGCAACGGCACAACAAATTCAAAAGAAATTGTTTCTCCATATAAACGCGCCACTCACGCGTTTTTGCAAATTTACAAATTGCTTGTGCCTTTTTTTATGAGTTTTGACGTCTACCAACTGTTTTACACAGGTATAGTGAGACTACATTTCACCTTTGCTTCTTTTTATAGAATGACCAATGGTAAGTATTATCTTTTTTGAAGTATACGTGTCCTGAGGACTGTTGTAAGGTGACTGGATATAATGTAATAAGTAATATAATTTGTGAACAGTATATGGACTACTCATGTGTCATGTATGGCTTTGTATGTAGATTTTGTGGTCTCTTTGGGTCAGGATTTTGTGAATGTTTGTCCTAACCCAATCAGCATGGTTTATGTGATGGAATTGCTTGAAATATGTTGGAGGCTGTGATTTTGCTGAAGAGAGTTCATGTCTCTCGTGTGTGCTGTGCCCTTGTGCTTTGGAGAGGTCTCGTCTGTGTTGTGAGACATGCCTGCTTAGAGACATGCCCACGATTTTCAACACAGGTGGCTTTAAACCTGGTTATGGTTATGTTGTACAATTAGTAAATATGTGTGTATTTATGTGTGTCATTTAGTTTACCTTGCTCTGTGTTGGTTTATGTGACTGTTTATGTGACTGAAACATTTTATTTTGTAGATTATAAAAAGAATAATCAAAACGAGGCCTTGCACTTAGGCTATAGGGATTTTACCATGGCAATGGCACAACAAATTCAAAAGAAATTGTTTCTCCATATAAACGCGCCACTCACGCGTTTTTGCAAATTTACAAAATTGCTTGTGCCTTTTTTTATGAGTTTTGACGTCTACCAACTGTTTTACACAGGTATAGTGAGACTACATTTCACCTTTGCTTCTTTTTATAGAATGACCAATGGTAAGTATTATCTTTTTTGAAGTATACGTGTCCTGTGGACTGTTGTAAGGTGACTGGATATAATGTAATAAGCAATAAAATTTGTGAACAGTATATGGACTACTCATGTGTCATGTATGGATTTGTATGTAGATTTTGTGGTCTCTTTGGGTCAGGATCTTGTGAATGTTTGTCCTAACCCAATCAGCATGGTTTATGTGATGTAATTGCTTGAAATGTGTTGGAGGCTGTGATTTTGCTGAAGAGAGTTCATGTCTCTCGTGTGTGCTGTGCCCTTGTGCTTTGGAGAGGTCTCGTCTGGGTTGTGAGACATGCCTGCTTAGAGACATGCCCACGATTTTCAACACAGGTGGCTTTAAACCTGGTTATGGTTATGTTGTACAATTAGTAAATATGTGTGTATTTATGTGTGTCATTTAGTTTACCTTGCTCTGTGTTGGTTTATGTGACTGTTTATGTGACTGAAACATTTTATTTTGTAGATTATAAAAAGAATAATCAAAACGAGGCCTTGCCCTTAGGCTATAGGGATTTTACCATGGCAACGGCACAACAAATTCAAAAGAAATTGTTTCTCCATATAAACGCGCCACTCACGCGTTTTTGCAAATTTACAAATTGCTTGTGCCTTTTTTTATGAGTTTTGACGTCTACCAACTGTTTTACACAGGTATAGTGAGACTACATTTCACCTTTGCTTCTTTTTATAGAATGACCAATGGTAAGTATTATCTTTTTTGAAGTATACGTGTCCTGAGGACTGTTGTAAGGTGACTGGATATAATGTAATAAGTAATATAATTTGTGAACAGTATATGGACTACTCATGTGTCATGTATGGCTTTGTATGTAGATTTTGTGGTCTCTTTGGGTCAGGATTTTGTGAATGTTTGTCCTAACCCAATCAGCATGGTTTATGTGATGGAATTGCTTGAAATATGTTGGAGGCTGTGATTTTGCTGAAGAGAGTTCATGTCTCTCGTGTGTGCTGTGCCCTTGTGCTTTGGAGAGGTCTCGTCTGTGTTGTGAGACATGCCTGCTTAGAGACATGCCCACGATTTTCAACACAGGTGGCTTTAAACCTGGTTATGGTTATGTTGTACAATTAGTAAATATGTGTGTATTTATGTGTGTCATTTAGTTTACCTTGCTCTGTGTTGGTTTATGTGACTGTTTATGTGACTGAAACATTTTATTTTGTAGATTATAAAAAGAATAATCAAAACGAGGCCTTGCACTTAGGCTATAGGGATTTTACCATGGCAATGGCACAACAAATTCAAAAGAAATTGTTTCTCCATATAAACGCGCCACTCACGCGTTTTTGCAAATTTACAAAATTGCTTGTGCCTTTTTTTATGAGTTTTGACGTCTACCAACTGTTTTACACAGGTATAGTGAGACTACATTTCACCTTTGCTTCTTTTTATAGAATGACCAATGGTAAGTATTATCTTTTTTGAAGTATACGTGTCCTGTGGACTGTTGTAAGGTGACTGGATATAATGTAATAAGCAATAAAATTTGTGAACAGTATATGGACTACTCATGTGTCATGTATGGATTTGTATGTAGATTTTGTGGTCTCTTTGGGTCAGGATCTTGTGAATGTTTGTCCTAACACAAACAGCATGGTTTATGTGATGGAATTGCTTGAAATGTGTTGGAGGCTGTGATTTTGCTGAAGAGAGTTCATGTCTCTCGTGTGCTGTGCCCTTGTGCTTTGGAGAGGTCTCGTCTGGGTTGTGAGACATGCCTGCTTAGAGACATGCCCACGATTTTCAACACAGGTGGCTTTAAACCTGGTTATGGTTATGTTGTACAATTAGTAAATATGTGTGTATTTATGTGTGTCATTTAGTTTACCTTGCTCTGTGTTGGTTTATGTGACTGAAACATTTTATTTTGTAGATTATAAAAAGAATAATCAAAACGAGGCCTTGCCCTTAGGCTATAGGGATTTTACCATGGCAACGGCACAACAAATTCAAAAGAAATTGTTTCTCCATATAAACGCGCCACTCACGCGTTTTTGCAAATTTACAAATTGCTTGTGCCTTTTTTTATGAGTTTTGACGTCTACCAACTGTTTTACACAGGTATAGTGAGACTACATTTCACCTTTGCTTCTTTTTATAGAATGACCAATGGTAAGTATTATCTTTTTTGAAGTATACGTGTCCTGAGGACTGTTGTAAGGTGACTGGATATAATGTAATAAGTAATATAATTTGTGAACAGTATATGGACTACTCATGTGTCATGTATGGCTTTGTATGTAGATTTTGTGGTCTCTTTGGGTCAGGATTTTGTGAATGTTTGTCCTAACCCAATCAGCATGGTTTATGTGATGGAATTGCTTGAAATATGTTGGAGGCTGTGATTTTGCTGAAGAGAGTTCATGTCTCTCGTGTGTGCTGTGCCCTTGTGCTTTGGAGAGGTCTCGTCTGTGTTGTGAGACATGCCTGCTTAGAGACATGCCCACGATTTTCAACACAGGTGGCTTTAAACCTGGTTATGGTTATGTTGTACAATTAGTAAATATGTGTGTATTTATGTGTGTCATTTAGTTTACCTTGCTCTGTGTTGGTTTATGTGACTGTTTATGTGACTGAAACATTTTATTTTGTAGATTATAAAAAGAATAATCAAAACGAGGCCTTGCACTTAGGCTATAGGGATTTTACCATGGCAATGGCACAACAAATTCAAAAGAAATTGTTTCTCCATATAAACGCGCCACTCACGCGTTTTTGCAAATTTACAAAATTGCTTGTGCCTTTTTTTATGAGTTTTGACGTCTACCAACTGTTTTACACAGGTATAGTGAGACTACATTTCACCTTTGCTTCTTTTTATAGAATGACCAATGGTAAGTATTATCTTTTTTGAAGTATACGTGTCCTGTGGACTGTTGTAAGGTGACTGGATATAATGTAATAAGCAATAAAATTTGTGAACAGTATATGGACTACTCATGTGTCATGTATGGATTTGTATGTAGATTTTGTGGTCTCTTTGGGTCAGGATCTTGTGAATGTTTGTCCTAACCCAATCAGCATGGTTTATGTGATGTAATTGCTTGAAATGTGTTGGAGGCTGTGATTTTGCTGAAGAGAGTTCATGTCTCTCGTGTGTGCTGTGCCCTTGTGCTTTGGAGAGGTCTCGTCTGGGTTGTGAGACATGCCTGCTTAGAGACATGCCCACGATTTTCAACACAGGTGGCTTTAAACCTGGTTATGGTTATGTTGTACAATTAGTAAATATGTGTGTATTTATGTGTGTCATTTAGTTTACCTTGCTCTGTGTTGGTTTATGTGACTGAAACATTTTATTTTGTAGATTATAAAAAGAATAATCAAAACGAGGCCTTGCCCTTAGGCTATAGGGATTTTACCATGGCAATGGCACAACAAATTCAAAAGAAATTGTTTCTCCATATAAACGCGCCACTCACGCGTTTTTGCAAATTTACAAATTGCTTGTGCCTTTTTTTATGAGTTTTGACGTCTACCAACTGTTTTACATAGGTATAGTGAGACTACATTTCACCTTTGCTTCTTTTTATAGAATGACCAATGGTAAGTATTATCTTTTTTGAAGTATACGTGTCCTGAGGACTGTTGTAAGGTGACTGGATATAATGTAATAAGTAATATAATTTGTGAACAGTATATGGACTACTCATGTGTCATGTATGGCTTTGTATGTAGATTTTGTGGTCTCTTTGGGTCAGGATTTTGTGAATGTTTGTCCTAACCCAATCAGCATGGTTTATGTGATGGAATTGCTTGAAATATGTTGGAGGCTGTGATTTTGCTGAAGAGAGTTCATGTCTCTCGTGTGTGCTGTGCCCTTGTGCTTTGGAGAGGTCTCGTCTGTGTTGTGAGACATGCCTGCTTAGAGACATGCCCACGATTTTCAACACAGGTGGCTTTAAACCTGGTTATGGTTATGTTGTACAATTAGTAAATATGTGTGTATTTATGTGTGTCATTTAGTTTACCTTGCTCTGTGTTGGTTTATGTGACTGTTTATGTGACTGAAACATTTTATTTTGTAGATTATAAAAAGAATAATCAAAACGAGGCCGTGCCCTTAGGCTATAGGGATTTTACCATGGCAACGGCACAACAAATTCAAAAGAAATTGTTTCTCCATATAAAGGCGCCATTCACGCGTTTTTGCAAATTTACAAATTGCTTGTTCCTTTATTTACGAGTTTTGACGTCTACCAACTGTTTTACACAGGTATAGTGAGACTACATTTCACCTTTGCTTCTTTTTATAGAATGACCAATGGTAAGTATTATCTTTTTTGAAGTATACGTGTCCTGTGGACTGTTGTAAGGTGACTGGATATAATGTAATAAGCAATAAAATTTGTGAACAGTATATGGACTACTCATGTGTCATGTATGGCTTTGTATGTAGATTTTGTGGTCTCTTTGGGTCAGGATTTTGTGAATGTTTGTCCTAACCCAATCAGCATGGTTTATGTGATGGAATTGCTTGAAATGTGTTGGAGGCTGTGATTTTGCTGAAGAGAGTTCATGTCTCTCGTGTGCTGTGCCCTTGTGCTTTGGAGAGGTCTCGTCTGGGTTGTGAGACATGCCTGCTTAGAGACATGCCCACGATTTTCAACACAGGTGGCTTTAAACCTGGTTATGGTTATGTTGTACAATTAGTAAATATGTGTGTATTTATGTGTGTCATTTAGTTTACCTTGCTCTGTGTTGGTTTATGTGACTGTTTATGTGACTGAAACATTTTATTTTGTAGATTATAAAAAGAATAATCAAAACGAGGCCTTGCCCTTAGGCTATAGGGATTTTACCATGGCAACGGCACAACAAATTCAAAAGAAATTGTTTCTCCATATAAACGCGCCACTCACGCGTTTTTGCAAATTTACAAATTGCTTGTGCCTTTTTTTATGAGTTTTGACGTCTACCAACTGTTTTACACAGGTATAGTGAGACTACATTTCACCTTTGCTTCTTTTTATAGAATGACCAATGGTAAGTATTATCTTTTTTGAAGTATACGTGTCCTGAGGACTGTTGTAAGGTGACTGGATATAATGTAATAAGTAATATAATTTGTGAACAGTATATGGACTACTCATGTGTCATGTATGGCTTTGTATGTAGATTTTGTGGTCTCTTTGGGTCAGGATTTTGTGAATGTTTGTCCTAACCCAATCAGCATGGTTTATGTGATGGAATTGCTTGAAATATGTTGGAGGCTGTGATTTTGCTGAAGAGAGTTCATGTCTCTCGTGTGTGCTGTGCCCTTGTGCTTTGGAGAGGTCTCGTCTGTGTTGTGAGACATGCCTGCTTAGAGACATGCCCACGATTTTCAACACAGGTGGCTTTAAACCTGGTTATGGTTATGTTGTACAATTAGTAAATATGTGTGTATTTATGTGTGTCATTTAGTTTACCTTGCTCTGTGTTGGTTTATGTGACTGTTTATGTGACTGAAACATTTTATTTTGTAGATTATAAAAAGAATAATCAAAACGAGGCCTTGCACTTAGGCTATAGGGATTTTACCATGGCAATGGCACAACAAATTCAAAAGAAATTGTTTCTCCATATAAACGCGCCATTCACGCGTTTTTGCAAATTTACAAATTGCTTGTTCCTTTATTTACGAGTTTTGACGTCTACCAACTGTTTTACACAGGTATAGTGAGACTACATTTCACCTTTGCTTCTTTTTATAGAATGACCAATGGTAAGTATTATCTTTTTTGAAGTATACGTGTCCTGTGGACTGTTGTAAGGTGACTGGATATAATGTAATAAGCAATAAAATTTGTGAACAGTATATGGACTACTCATGTGTCATGTATGGATTTGTATGTAGATTTTGTGGTCTCTTTGGGTCAGGATCTTGTGAATGTTTGTCCTAACACAAACAGCATGGTTTATGTGATGGAATTGCTTGAAATGTGTTGGAGGCTGTGATTTTGCTGAAGAGAGTTCATGTCTCTCGTGTGCTGTGCCCTTGTGCTTTGGAGAGGTCTCGTCTGGGTTGTGAGACATGCCTGCTTAGAGACATGCCCACGATTTTCAACACAGGTGGCTTTAAACCTGGTTATGGTTATGTTGTACAATTAGTAAATATGTGTGTATTTATGTGTGTCATTTAGTTTACCTTGCTCTGTGTTGGTTTATGTGACTGTTTATGTGACTGAAACATTTTATTTTGTAGATTATAAAAAGAATAATCAAAACGAGGCCTTGCCCTTAGGCTATAGGGATTTTACCATGGCAATGGCACAACAAATTCAAAAGAAATTGTTTCTCCATATAAACGCGCCACTCACGCGTTTTTGCAAATTTACAAATTGCTAGTGCCTTTTTTTATGAGTTTTGACGTCTACCAACTGTTTTACATAGGTATAGTGAGACTACATTTCACCTTTGCTTCTTTTTATAGAATGACCAATGGTAAGTATTATCTTTTTTGAAGTATACGTGTCCTGAGGACTGTTGTAAGGTGACTGGATATAATGTAATAAGTAATATAATTTGTGAACAGTATATGGACTACTCATGTGTCATGTATGGCTTTGTATGTAGATTTTGTGGTCTCTTTGGGTCAGGATTTTGTGAATGTTTGTCCTAACCCAATCAGCATGGTTTATGTGATGGAATTGCTTGAAATATGTTGGAGGCTGTGATTTTGCTGAAGAGAGTTCATGTCTCTCGTGTGTGCTGTGCCCTTGTGCTTTGGAGAGGTCTCGTCTGTGTTGTGAGACATGCCTGCTTAGAGACATGCCCACGATTTTCAACACAGGTGGCTTTAAACCTGGTTATGGTTATGTTGTACAATTAGTAAATATGTGTGTATTTATGTGTGTCATTTAGTTTACCTTGCTCTGTGTTGGTTTATGTGACTGTTTATGTGACTGAAACATTTTATTTTGTAGATTATAAAAAGAATAATCAAAACGAGGCCGTGCCCTTAGGCTATAGGGATTTTACCATGGCAACGGCACAACAAATTCAAAAGAAATTGTTTCTCCATATAAAGGCGCCATTCACGCGTTTTTGCAAATTTACAAATTGCTTGTTCCTTTATTTACGAGTTTTGACGTCTACCAACTGTTTTACACAGGTATAGTGAGACTACATTTCACCTTTGCTTCTTTTTATAGAATGACCAATGGTAAGTATTATCTTTTTTGAAGTATACGTGTCCTGTGGACTGTTGTAAGGTGACTGGATATAATGTAATAAGCAATAAAATTTGTGAACAGTATATGGACTACTCATGTGTCATGTATGGCTTTGTATGTAGATTTTGTGGTCTCTTTGGGTCAGGATTTTGTGAATGTTTGTCCTAACCCAATCAGCATGGTTTATGTGATGGAATTGCTTGAAATGTGTTGGAGGCTGTGATTTTGCTGAAGAGAGTTCATGTCTCTCGTGTGTGCTGTGCCCTTGTGCTTTGGAGAGGTCTCGTCTGGGTTGTGAGACATGCCTGCTTAGAGACATGCCCACGATTTTCAACACAGGTGGCTTTAAACCTGGTTATGGTTATGTTGTACAATTAGTAAATATGTGTGTATTTATGTGTGTCATTTAGTTTACCTTGCTCTGTGTTGGTTTATGTGACTGTTTATGTGACTGAAACATTTTATTTTGTAGATTATAAAAAGAATAATCAAAACGAGGCCTTGCCCTTAGGCTATAGGGATTTTACCATGGCAACGGCACAACAAATTCAAAAGAAATTGTTTCTCCATATAAACGCGCCACTCACGGAGTTTTTGCAAATTTACAAATTGCTTGTGCCTTTTTTTATGAGTTTTGACGTCTACCAACTGTTTTACACAGGTATAGTGAGACTACATTTCACCTTTGCTTCTTTTTATAGAATGACCAATGGTAAGTATTATCTTTTTTGAAGTATACGTGTCCTGAGGACTGTTGTAAGGTGACTGGATATAATGTAATAAGTAATATAGTTTGTGAACAGTATATGGACTACTCATGTGTCATGTATGGCTTTGTATGTAGATTTTGTGGTCTCTTTGGGTCAGGATTTTGTGAATGTTTGTCCTAACCCAATCAGCATGGTTTTTGTGATGGAATTGCTTGAAATATGTTGGAGGCTGTGATTTTGCTGAAGAGAGTTCATGTCTCTCGTGTGTGCTGTGCCCTTGTGCTTTGGAGAGGTCTCGTCTGTGTTGTGAGACATGCCTGCTTAGAGACATGCCCACGATTTTCAACACAGGTGGCTTTAAACCTGGCTATGGTTATGTTGTACAATTAGTAAATATGTGTGTATTTATGGGTGTCATTTAGTTTACCTTGCTCTGTGTTGGTTTATGTGACTGTTTATGTGACTGAAACATTTTATTTTGTAGATTATAAAAAGAATAATCAAAACGAGGCCTTGCACTTAGGCTATAGGGATTTTACCATGGCAACGGCACAACAAATTCAAAAGAAATTGTTTCTCCATATAAACGCGCCACTCACGCGTTTTTGCAAATTTACAAAATTGCTTGTGCCTTTTTTTATGAGTTTTGACGTCTACCAACTGTTTTACACAGGTATAGTGAGACTACATTTCACCTTTGCTTCTTTTTATAGAATGACCAATGGTAAGTATTATCTTTTTTGAAGTATACGTGTCCTGTGGACTGTTGTAAGGTGACTGGATATAATGTAATAAGCAATAAAATTTGTGAACAGTATATGGACTACTCATGTGTCATGTATGGATTTGTATGTAGATTTTGTGGTCTCTTTGGGTCAGGATCTTGTGAATGTTTGTCCTAACACAAACAGCATGGTTTATGTGATGGAATTGCTTGAAATGTGTTGGAGGCTGTGATTTTGCTGAAGAGAGTTCATGTCTCTCGTGTGTGCTGTGCCCTTGTGCTTTGGAGAGGTCTCGTCTGTGTTGTGAGACATGCCTGCTTAGAGACATGCCCACGATTTTCAACACAGGTGGCTTTAAACCTGGTTATGGTTATGTTGTACAATTAGTAAATATGTGTGTATTTATGTGTGTCATTTAGTTTACCTTGCTCTGTGTTGGTTTATGTGACTGTTTATGTGACTGAAACATTTTATTTTGTAGATTATAAAAAGAATAATCAAAACGAGGCAGTGCCCTTAGGCTATAGGGATTTTACCATGGCAACGGCACAACAAATTCAAAAGAAATTGTTTCTCCATATAAAGGCGCCATTCACGCGTTTTTGCAAATTTACAAATTGCTTGTTCCTTTATTTACGAGTTTTGACGTCTACCAACTGTTTTACACAGGTATAGTGAGACTACATTTCACCTTTGCTTCTTTTTATAGAATGACCAATGGTAAGTATTATCTTTTTTGAAGTATACGTGTCCTGTGGACTGTTGTAAGGTGACTGGATATAATGTAATAAGCAATAAAATTTGTGAACAGTATATGGACTACTCATGTGTCATGTATGGCTTTGTATGTAGATTTTGTGGTCTCTTTGGGTCAGGATCTTGTGAATGTTTGTCCTAACACAAACAGCATGGTTTATGTGATGGAATTGCTTGAAATGTGTTGGAGGCTGTGATTTTGCTGAAGAGAGTTCATGTCTCTCGTGTGTGCTGTGCCCTTGTGCTTTGGAGAGGTCTCGTCTGTGTTGTGAGACATGCCTGCTTAGAGACATGCCCACGATTTTCAACACAGGTGGCTTTAAACCTGGTTATGATTATGTTGTACAATTAGTAAATATGTGTGTATTTATGTGTGTCATTTAGTTTACCTTGCTCTGTGTTGGTTTATGTGACTGTTTATGTGACTAAAACATTTTATTTTGTAGATTATAAAAAGAATAATCAAAACGAGGCCTTGCACTTAGGCTATAGGGATTTTACCATGGCAATGGCACAACAAATTCAAAAGAAATTGTTTCTCCATATAAACGCGCCACTCACGCGTTTTTGCAAATTTACAAAATTGCTTGTGCCTTTTTTTATGAGTTTTGACGTCTACCAACTGTTTTACACAGGTATAGTGAGACTATATTTCACCTTTGCTTCTTTTTATAGAATGACCAATGGTAAGTATTATCTTTTTTGAAGTATACGTGTCCTGTGGACTGTTGTAAGGTGACTGGATATAATGTAATAAGCAATAAAATTTGTGAACAGTATATGGACTACTCATGTGTCATGTATGGATTTGTATGTAGATTTTGTGGTCTCTTTGGGTCAGGATCTTGTGAATGTTTGTCCTAACACAAACAGCATGGTTTATGTGATGGAATTGCTTGAAATGTGTTGGAGGCTGTGATTTTGCTGAAGAGAGTTCATGTCTCTCGTGTGCTGTGCCCTTGTGCTTTGGAGAGGTCTCGTCTGGGTTGTGAGACATGCCTGCTTAGAGACATGCCCACGATTTTCAACACAGGTGGCTTTAAACCTGGTTATGGTTATGTTGTACAATTAGTAAATATGTGTGTATTTATGTGTGTCATTTAGTTTACCTTGCTCTGTGTTGGTTTATGTGACTGTTTATGTGACTGAAACATTTTATTTTGTAGATTATAAAAAGAATAATCAAAACGAGGCCTTGCCCTTAGGCTATAGGGATTTTACCATGGCAATGGCACAACAAATTCAAAAGAAATTGTTTCTCCATATAAACGCGCCACTCACGCGTTTTTGCAAATTTACAAATTGCTAGTGCCTTTTTTTATGAGTTTTGACGTCTACCAACTGTTTTACATAGGTATAGTGAGACTACATTTCACCTTTGCTTCTTTTTATAGAATGACCAATGGTAAGTATTATCTTTTTTGAAGTATACGTGTCCTGAGGACTGTTGTAAGGTGACTGGATATAATGTAATAAGTAATATAATTTGTGAACAGTATATGGACTACTCATGTGTCATGTATGGCTTTGTATGTAGATTTTGTGGTCTCTTTGGGTCAGGATTTTGTGAATGTTTGTCCTAACCCAATCAGCATGGTTTATGTGATGGAATTGCTTGAAATATGTTGGAGGCTGTGATTTTGCTGAAGAGAGTTCATGTCTCTCGTGTGTGCTGTGCCCTTGTGCTTTGGAGAGGTCTCGTCTGTGTTGTGAGACATGCCTGCTTAGAGACATGCCCACGATTTTCAACACAGGTGGCTTTAAACCTGGTTATGGTTATGTTGTACAATTAGTAAATATGTGTGTATTTATGTGTGTCATTTAGTTTACCTTGCTCTGTGTTGGTTTATGTGACTGTTTATGTGACTGAAACATTTTATTTTGTAGATTATAAAAAGAATAATCAAAACGAGGCCGTGCCCTTAGGCTATAGGGATTTTACCATGGCAACGGCACAACAAATTCAAAAGAAATTGTTTCTCCATATAAAGGCGCCATTCACGCGTTTTTGCAAATTTACAAATTGCTTGTGCCTTTATTTACGAGTTTTGACGTCTACCAACTGTTTTACACAGGTATAGTGAGACTACATTTCACCTTTGCTTCTTTTTATAGAATGACCAATGGTAAGTATTATCTTTTTTGAAGTATACGTGTCCTGAGGACTGTTGTAAGGTGACTGGATATAATGTAATAAGTAATATAATTTGTGAACAGTATATGGACTACTCATGTGTCATGTATGGCTTTGTATGTAGATTTTGTGGTCTCTTTGGGTCAGGATTTTGTGAATGTTTGTCCTAACCCAATCAGCATGGTTTATGTGATGGAATTGCTTGAAATATGTTGGAGGCTGTGATTTTGCTGAAGAGAGTTCATGTCTCTCGTGTGTGCTGTGCCCTTGTGCTTTGGAGAGGTCTCGTCTGTGTTGTGAGACATGCCTGCTTAGAGACATGCCCACGATTTTCAACACAGGTGGCTTTAAACCTGGTTATGGTTATGTTGTACAATTAGTAAATATGTGTGTATTTATGTGTGTCATTTAGTTTACCTTGCTCTGTGTTGGTTTATGTGACTGTTTATGTGACTGAAACATTTTATTTTGTAGATTATAAAAAGAATAATCAAAACGAGGCCGTGCCCTTAGGCTATAGGGATTTTACCATGGCAACGGCACAACAAATTCAAAAGAAATTGTTTCTCCATATAAAGGCGCCATTCACGCGTTTTTGCAAATTTACAAATTGCTTGTGCCTTTATTTACGAGTTTTGACGTCTACCAACTGTTTTACACAGGTATAGTGAGACTACATTTCACCTTTGCTTCTTTTTATAGAATGACCAATGGTAAGTATTATCTTTTTTGAAGTATACGTGTCCTGAGGACTGTTGTAAGGTGACTGCATATAATGTAATAAGTAATATAATTTGTGAACAGTATATGGACTACTCATGTGTCATGTATGGCTTTGTATGTAGATTTTGTGGTCTCTTTGGGTCAGGATTTTGTGAATGTTTGTCCTAACCCAATCAGCATGGTTTATGTGATGGAATTGCTTGAAATATGTTGGAGGCTGTGATTTTGCTGAAGAGAGTTCATGTCTCTCGTGTGTGCTGTGCCCTTGTGCTTTGGAGAGGTCTCATCTGTGTTGTGAGACATGCCTGCTTAGAGACATGCCCACGATTTTCAACACAGGTGGCTTTAAACCTGGTTATGGTTATGTTGTACAATTAGTAAATATGTGTGTATTTATGTGTGTCATTTAGTTTACCTTGCTCTGTGTTGGTTTATGTGACTGTTTATGTGACTGAAACATTTTATTTTGTAGATTATAAAAAGAATAATCAAAACGAGGCCGTGCCCTTAGGCTATAGGGATTTTACCATGGCAACGGCACAACAAATTCAAAAGAAATTGTTTCTCCATATAAAGGCGCCATTCACGCGTTTTTGCAAATTTACAAATTGCTTGTGCCTTTTTTTACGAGTTTTGACGTCTACCAACTGTTTTACACAGGTATAGTGAGACTACATTTCACCTTTGCTTCTTTTTATAGAATGACCAATGGTAAGTATTATCTTTTTTGAAGTATACGTGTACTGAGGACTGTTGTAAGGTGACTGGATATAATGTAATAAGCAATATAATTTGTGAACAGTATATGGACTACTCATGTGTCATGTATGGCTTTGTATGTAGATTTTGTGGTCTCTTTGGGTCAGGATCTTGTGAATGTTTGTCCTAACCCAAACAGCAAGGTTTATGTGATGGAATTGCTTGAAATATGTTGGAGGCTGTGATCTTGCTGAAGAGAGTTCATGTCTCTCGTGTGCTGTGCCCTTGTGCTTTGGAGAGGTCTCGTCTGTGTTGTGAGACATGCCTGCTTAGAGACATGCCCACGATTTTCAACACAGGTGGCTTTAAACCTGGTTATGGTTATGTTGTACAATTAGTAAATATGTGTGTATTTATGTGTGTCATTTAGTTTACCTTGATCTGTGTTGGTTTATGTGACTGTTTATGTGACTGAAACATTTTATTTTGTAGATTATAAAAAGAATAATCAAAACGAGGCCTTGCCCTTAGGCTATAGGGATTTTACCATGGCAATGGCACAACAAATTCAAAAGAAATTGTTTCTCCATATAAACGCGCCACTCACGCGTTTTTGCAAATTTACAAATTGCTTGTGCCTTTTTTTATGAGTTTTGACGTCTACCAACTGTTTTACATAGGTATAGTGAGACTACATTTCACCTTTGCTTCTTTTTATAGAATGACCAATGGTAAGTATTATCTTTTTTGAAGTATACGTGTCCTGTGGACTGTTGTAAGGTGACTGGATATAATGTAATAAGCAATAAAATTTGTGAACAGTATATGGACTACTCATGTGTCATGTATGGATTTGTATGTAGATTTTGTGGTCTCTTTGGGTTAGGATCTTGTGAATGTTTGTCCTAACCCAAACAGCAAGGTTTATGTGATGGAATTGCTTGAAATATGTTGGAGGCTGTGATCTTGCTGAAGAGAGTTCATGTCTCTCGTGTGCTGTGCCCTTGTGCTTTGGAGAGGTCTCGTCTGTGTTGTGAGACATGCCTGCTTAGAGACATGCCCACGATTTTCAACACAGGTGGCTTTAAACCTGGCTATGGTTATGTTGTACAATTAGTAAATATGTGTGTATTTATGGGTGTCATTTAGTTTACCTTGCTCTGTGTTGGTTTATGTGACTGTTTATGTGACTGAAACATTTTATTTTGTAGATTATAAAAAGAATAATCAAAACGAGGCCTTGCACTTAGGCTATAGGGATTTTACCATGGCAACGGCACAACAAATTCAAAAGAAATTGTTTCTCCATATAAACGCGCCACTCACGCGTTTTTGCAAATTTACAAAATTGCTTGTGCCTTTTTTTACGAGTTTTGACGTCTACCAACTGTTTTACACAGGTATAGTGAGACTACATTTCACCTTTGCTTCTTTTTATAGAATGACCAATGGTAAGTATTATCTTTTTTGAAGTATACGTGTCCTGAGGACTGTTGTAAGGTGACTGGATATAATGTAATAAGTAATATAATTTGTGAACAGTATATGGACTACTCATGTGTCATGTATGGCTTTGTATGTAGATTTTGTGGTCTCTTTGGGTCAGGATTTTGTGAATGTTTGTCCTAACCCAATCAGCATGGTTTATGTGATGGAATTGCTTGAAATTGTTTCTCCATATAAACGCGCCATTCACGCGTTTTTGCAAATTTACAAATTGCTTGTGCCTTTTTTTACGAGTTTTGACGTCTACCAACTGTTTTACACAGGTATAGTGAGACTACATTTCACCTTTGCTTCTTTTTATAGAATGACCAATGGTAAGTATTATCTTTTTTGAAGTATACGTGTCCTGTGGACTGTTGTAAGGTGACTGGATATAATGTAATAAGCAATAAAATTTGTGAACAGTATATGGACTACTCATGTGTCATGTATGGATTTGTATGTAGATTTTGTGGTCTCTTTGGGTTAGGATCTTGTGAATGTTTGTCCTAACCCAAACAGCAAGGTTTATGTGATGGAATTGCTTGAAATATGTTGGAGGCTGTGATCTTGCTGAAGAGAGTTCATGTCTCTCGTGTGCTGTGCCCTTGTGCTTTGGAGAGGTCTCGTCTGTGTTGTGAGACATGCCTGCTTAGAGACATGCCCACGATTTTCAACACAGGTGGCTTTAAACCTGGCTATGGTTATGTTGTACAATTAGTAAATATGTGTGTATTTATGGGTGTCATTTAGTTTACCTTGCTCTGTGTTGGTTTATGTGACTGTTTATGTGACTGAAACATTTTATTTTGTAGATTATAAAAAGAATAATCAAAACGAGGCCTTGCACTTAGGCTATAGGGATTTTACCATGGCAACGGCACAACAAATTCAAAAGAAATTGTTTCTCCATATAAACGCGCCACTCACGCGTTTTTGCAAATTTACAAAATTGCTTGTGCCTTTTTTTATGAGTTTTGACGTCTACCAACTGTTTTACACAGGTATAGTGAGACTACATTTCACCTTTGCTTCTTTTTATAGAATGACCAATGGTAAGTATTATCTTTTTTGAAGTATACGTGTCCTGTGGACTGTTGTAAGGTGACTGGATATAATGTAATAAGCAATAAAATTTGTGAACAGTATATGGACTACTCATGTGTCATGTATGGATTTGTATGTAGATTTTGTGGTCTCTTTGGGTCAGGATCTTGTGAATGTTTGTCCTAACACAAACAGCATGGTTTATGTGATGGAATTGCTTGAAATGTGTTGGAGGCTGTGATTTTGCTGAAGAGAGTTCATGTCTCTCGTGTGTGCTGTGCCCTTGTGCTTTGGAGAGGTCTCGTCTGTGTTGTGAGACATGCCTGCTTAGAGACATGCCCACGATTTTCAACACAGGTGGCTTTAAACCTGGTTATGGTTATGTTGTACAATTAGTAAATATGTGTGTATTTATGTGTGTCATTTAGTTTACCTTGCTCTGTGTTGGTTTATGTGACTGTTTATGTGACTGAAACATTTTATTTTGTAGATTATAAAAAGAATAATCAAAACGAGGCCGTGCCCTTAGGCTATAGGGATTTTACCATGGCAACGGCACAACAAATTCAAAAGAAATTTTTTCTCCATATAAACGCGCCATTCACGCGTTTTTGCAAATTTACAAATTGCTTGTGCCTTTTTTTACGAGTTTTGACGTCTACCAACTGTTTTACACAGGTATAGTGAGACTACATTTCACCTTTGCTTCTTTTTATAGAATGACCAATGGTAAGTATTATCTTTTTTGAAGTATACGTGTCCTGAGGACTGTTGTAAGGTGACTGGATATAATGTAATAAGTAATATAATTTGTGAACAGTATATGGACTACTCATGTGTCATGTATGGCTTTGTATGTAGATTTTGTGGTCTCTTTGGGTCAGGATTTTGTGAATGTTTGTCCTAACCCAATCAGCATGGTTTATGTGATGGAATTGCTTGAAATTGTTTCTCCATATAAACGCGCCATTCACGCGTTTTTGCAAATTTACAAATTGCTTGTGCCTTTTTTTACGAGTTTTGACGTCTACCAACTGTTTTACACAGGTATAGTGAGACTACATTTCACCTTTGCTTCTTTTTATAGAATGACCAATGGTAAGTATTATCTTTTTTGAAGTATACGTGTACTGAGGACTGTTGTAAGGTGACTGGATATAATGTAATAAGCAATATAATTTGTGAACAGTATATGGACTACTCCTGTGTCATGTATGGCTTTGTATGTAGATTTTGTGGTCTCTTTGGGTCAGGATCTTGTGAATGTTTGTCCTAACCCAAACAGCAAGGTTTATGTGATGGAATTGCTTGAAATATGTTGGAGGCGGTGATCTTGCTGAAGAGAGTTCATGTCTCTCGTGTGTGCTGTGCCCTTGTGCTTTGGAGAGGTCTCGTCTGTGTTGTGAGACATGCCTGCTTAGAGACATGCCCACGATTTTCAACACAGGTGGCTTTAAACCTGGTTATGGTTATGTTGTACAATTAGTAAATATGTGTGTATTTATGTGTGTCATTTAGTTTACCTTGATCTGTGTTGGTTTATGTGACTGTTTATGTGACTGAAACATTTTATTTTGTAGATTATAAAAAGAATAATCAAAACGAGGCCGTGCCCTTAGGCTATAGGGATTTTACCATGGCAACGGCACAACAAATTCAAAAGAAATTGTTTCTCCATATAAACGCGCCATTCACGCGTTTTTGCAAATTTACAAATTGCTTGTGCCTTTTTTTACGAGTTTTGATGTCTACCAACTGTTTTACACAGGTATAGTGAGACTACATTTCACCTTTGCTTCTTTTTATAGAATGACAAATGGTAAGTATTATCTTTTTTGAAGTATACGTGTACTGAGGACTGTTGTAAGGTGACTGGATATAATGTAATAAGCAATATAATTTGTGAACAGTATATGGACTACTCATGTGTCATGTATGGCTTTGTATGTACATTTTGTGGTCTCTTTGGGTCAGGATCTTGTGAATGTTTATCCTAACACAAACAGCATGGTTTATGTGATGGAATTGCTTGAAATGTGTTGGAGGCTGTGATTTTGCTGAAGAGAGTTCATGTCTCTCGTGTGCTGTGCCCTTGTGCTTTGGAGAGGTCTCGTCTGGGTTGTGAGACATGCCTGCTTAGAGACATGCCCACGATTTTCAACACAGGTGGCTTTAAACCTGGTTATGGTTATGTTGTACAATTAGTAAATATGTGTGTATTTATGTGTGTCATTTAGTTTACCTTGCTCTGTGTTGGTTTATGTAACTGTTTATGTGACTGAAACATTTTATTTTGTAGATTATAAAAAGAATAATCAAAACGAGGCCTTGCCCTTAGGCTATAGGGATTTTACCATGGCAACGGCACAACAAATTCAAAAGAAATTGTTTCTCCATATAAACGCGCCACTCACGCGTTTTTGCAAATTTACAAATTGCTTGTGCCTTTTTTTATGAGTTTTGACGTCTACCAACTGTTTTACACAGGTATAGTGAGACTACATTTCACCTTTGCTTCTTTTTATAGAATGACCAATGGTAAGTATTATCTTTTTTGAAGTATACGTGTCCTGAGGACTGTTGTAAGGTGACTGGATATAATGTAATAAGTAATATAATTTGTGAACAGTATATGGACTACTCATGTGTCATGTATGGCTTTGTATGTAGATTTTGTGGTCTCTTTGGGTCAGGATTTTGTGAATGTTTGTCCTAACCCAATCAGCATGGTTTATGTGATGGAATTGCTTGAAATATGTTGGAGGCTGTGATTTTGCTGAAGAGAGTTCATGTCTCTCGTGTGTGCTGAGCCCTTGTGCTTTGGAGAGGTCTCGTCTGTGTTGTGAGACATGCCTGCTTAGAGACATGCCCACGATTTTCAACACAGGTGGCTTTAAACCTGGTTATGGTTATGTTGTACAATTAGTAAATATGTGTGTATTTATGTGTGTCATTTAGTTTACCTTGCTCTGTGTTGGTTTATGTGACTTTTTATGTGACTGAAACATTTTATTTTGTAGATTATAAAAAGAATAATCAAAACGAGGCCGTGCCCTTAGGCTATAGCAGTGGTTCCCAAACTTTTTCTGCCGTGCCCCCCTTTAGTAGATGAGAATATTTTTGCGCCCCCCCTACACCCCCCCCCCTATATTGACTAGGGATGTGTTGAAAACTTACAAAAACAATAGGTTCACAACTTTGGTCAAACATGAAAAAAATAAACTGCAAGAAACCTTTTAAATGGTTCAAGAATTCTAAATATAATTTAAAATAAATAAGGAGATGAAATAAGAGAAACAGCAATACATATGCGGCTAGTTTGCAAGCGCAGACATCACGCAGAGCACAAAGCATGTAACGGCCAGAAATATGTGTACTGTCTCTTTAAGGGAGCGAGTTGCGTGCGCGTATGGAATATTGTTGTTTTTTTTAGCTTTCTGCCGAGTCAGACCACTGCTCTTTATTTCATTTCTGTAAGTAACGCATTAAATGAGATTTGGACAACTCACCTGTTCATGTATGAACAGTGAAGTATTGCTGGAGCCCAGGTTTATTTTGGTCAACCAGCAAATAAACGGACTAAGTGGAATACCACCAGCACGAGTATTAAGGTTGAACTAACTCCGAAAAGCAAGCAATATAAGCATAGAACTAGACTGAATAGATCTGTTTTTATGGATCGGTCACATTGTCACCGATACCCGATCTAGAATTTTTTCAGATATTAATATCGGAATCGGTGCATCCCTAATATTGACACATGTGCACGTTTTACTTTCAAGCTCCGCGCCCCCCCTGCAATAGCTCCGCGCCCCACCTAGGGGGCGCGCCCCCCACTTTGGGAACCACTGGGCTATAGGGATTTTACCATGGCAACGGCACAACAAATTCAAAAGAAATTGTTTCTCCATATAAACGCGCCATTCACGCGTTTTTGCAAATTTACAAATTGCTTGTGCCTTTTTTTACGAGTTTTGACGTCTACCAACTGTTTTACACAGGTATAGTAAGACTACATTTCACCTTTGCTTCTTTTTATAGAATGACAAATGGTAAGTATTATCTTTTTTGAAGTATACGTGTACTGAGGACTGTTGTAAGGTGACTGGATATAATGTAATAAGCAATATAATTTGTGAACAGTATATGGACTACTCATGTGTCATGTATGGCTTTGTATGTAGATTTTGTGGTCTCTTTGGGTCAGGATCTTGTGAATGTTTGTCCTAACACAAACAGCATGGTTTATGTGATGGAATTGCTTGAAATGTGTTGGAGGCTGTGATTTTGCTGAAGAGAGTTCATGTCTCTCGTGTGCTGTGCCCTTGTGCTTTGGAGAGGTCTTGTCTGGGTTGTGAGACATGCCTGCTTAGAGACATGCCCACGATTTTCAACACAGGTGGCTTTAAACCTGGTTATGGTTATGTTGTACAATTAGTAAATATGTGTGTATTTATGTGTCATTTAGTTTACCTTGCTCTGTGTTGGTTTATGTAACTGTTTATGTGACTGAAACATTTTATTTTGTAGATTATAAAAAGAATAATCAAAACGAGGCCTTGCCCTTAGGCTATAGGGATTTTACCATGGCAACGGCACAACAAATTCAAAAGAAATTGTTTCTCCATATAAACGCGCCACTCACGCGTTTTTGCAAATTTACAAATTGCTTGTGCCTTTTTTTATGAGTTTTGACGTCTACCAACTGTTTTACACAGGTATAGTGAGACTACATTTCACCTTTGCTTCTTTTTATAGAATGACCAATGGTAAGTATTATCTTTTTTGAAGTATACGTGTCCTGAGGACTGTTGTAAGGTGACTGGATATAATGTAATAAGTAATATAATTTGTGAACAGTATATGGACTACTCATGTGTCATGTATGGCTTTGTATGTAGATTTTGTGGTCTCTTTGGGTCAGGATTTTGTGAATGTTTGTCCTAACCCAATCAGCATGGTTTATGTGATGGAATTGCTTGAAATATGTTGGAGGCTGTGATTTTGCTGAAGAGAGTTCATGTCTCTCGTGTGTGCTGTGCCCTTGTGCTTTGGAGAGGTCTCGTCTGTGTTGTGAGACATGCCTGCTTAGAGACATGCCCACGATTTTCAACACAGGTGGCTTTAAACCTGGTTATGGTTATGTTGTACAATTAGTAAATATGTGTGTATTTATGTGTGTCATTTAGTTTACCTTGCTCTGTGTTGGTTTATGTGACTGTTTATGTGACTGAAACATTTTATTTTGTAGATTATAAAAAGAATAATCAAAACGAGGCCGTGCCCTTAGGCTATAGGGATTTTACCATGGCAACGGCACAACAAATTCAAAAGAAATTGTTTCTCCATATAAACGCGCCATTCACGCGTTTTTGCAAATTTACAAATTGCTTGTGCCTTTTTTTACGAGTTTTGATGTCTACCAACTGTTTTACACAGGTATAGTGAGACTACATTTCACCTTTGCTTCTTTTTATAGAATGACAAATGGTAAGTATTATCTTTTTTGAAGTATACGTGTACTGAGGACTGTTGTAAGGTGACTGGATATAATGTAATAAGCAATATAATTTGTGAACAGTATATGGACTACTCATGTGTCATGTATGGCTTTGTATGTAGATTTTGTGGTCTCTTTGGGTCAGGATTTTGTGAATGTTTGTCCTAACCCAATCAGCATGGTTTATGTGATGGAATTGCTTGAAATTGTTTCTCCATATAAACGCGCCATTCACGCGTTTTTGCAAATTTACAAATTGCTTGTGCCTTTTTTTACGAGTTTTGACGTCTACCAACTGTTTTACACAGGTATAGTGAGACTACATTTCACCTTTGCTTCTTTTTATAGAATGACCAATGGTAAGTATTATCTTTTTTGAAGTATACGTGTACTGAGGACTGTTGTAAGGTGACTGGATATAATGTAATAAGCAATATAATTTGTGAACAGTATATGGACTACTCCTGTGTCATGTATGGCTTTGTATGTAGATTTTGTGGTCTCTTTGGGTCAGGATCTTGTGAATGTTTGTCCTAACCCAAACAGCAAGGTTTATGTGATGGAATTGCTTGAAATATGTTGGAGGCGGTGATCTTGCTGAAGAGAGTTCATGTCTCTCGTGTGTGCTGTGCCCTTGTGCTTTGGAGAGGTCTCGTCTGTGTTGTGAGACATGCCTGCTTAGAGACATGCCCACGATTTTCAACACAGGTGGCTTTAAACCTGGTTATGGTTATGTTGTACAATTAGTAAATATGTGTGTATTTATGTGTGTCATTTAGTTTACCTTGATCTGTGTTGGTTTATGTGACTGTTTATGTGACTGAAACATTTTATTTTGTAGATTATAAAAAGAATAATCAAAACGAGGCCGTGCCCTTAGGCTATAGGGATTTTACCATGGCAACGGCACAACAAATTCAAAAGAAATTGTTTCTCCATATAAACGCGCCATTCACGCGTTTTTGCAAATTTACAAATTGCTTGTGCCTTTTTTTACGAGTTTTGATGTCTACCAACTGTTTTACACAGGTATAGTGAGACTACATTTCACCTTTGCTTCTTTTTATAGAATGACAAATGGTAAGTATTATCTTTTTTGAAGTATACGTGTACTGAGGACTGTTGTAAGGTGACTGGATATAATGTAATAAGCAATATAATTTGTGAACAGTATATGGACTACTCATGTGTCATGTATGGCTTTGTATGTAGATTTTGTGGTCTCTTTGGGTCAGGATCTTGTGAATGTTTATCCTAACACAAACAGCATGGTTTATGTGATGGAATTGCTTGAAATGTGTTGGAGGCTGTGATTTTGCTGAAGAGAGTTCATGTCTCTCGTGTGCTGTGCCCTTGTGCTTTGGAGAGGTCTCGTCTGGGTTGTGAGACATGCCTGCTTAGAGACATGCCCACGATTTTCAACACAGTTGGCTTTAAACCTGGTTATGGTTATGTTGTACAATTAGTAAATATGTGTGTATTTATGTGTGTCATTTAGTTTACCTTGCTCTGTGTTGGTTTATGTAACTGTTTATGTGACTGAAACATTTTATTTTGTAGATTATAAAAAGAATAATCAAAACGAGGCCTTGCCCTTAGGCTATAGGGATTTTACCATGGCAACGGCACAACAAATTCAAAAGAAATTGTTTCTCCATATAAACGCGCCACTCACGCGTTTTTGCAAATTTACAAATTGCTTGTGCCTTTTTTTATGAGTTTTGACGTCTACCAACTGTTTTACACAGGTATAGTGAGACTACATTTCACCTTTGCTTCTTTTTATAGAATGACCAATGGTAAGTATTATCTTTTTTGAAGTATACGTGTCCTGAGGACTGTTGTAAGGTGACTGGATATAATGTAATAAGTAATATAATTTGTGAACAGTATATGGACTACTCATGTGTCATGTATGGCTTTGTATGTAGATTTTGTGGTCTCTTTGGGTCAGGATTTTGTGAATGTTTGTCCTAACCCAATCAGCATGGTTTATGTGATGGAATTGCTTGAAATATGTTGGAGGCTGTGATTTTGCTGAAGAGAGTTCATGTCTCTCGTGTGTGCTGAGCCCTTGTGCTTTGGAGAGGTCTCGTCTGTGTTGTGAGACATGCCTGCTTAGAGACATGCCCACAATTTTCAACACAGGTGGCTTTAAACCTGGTTATGGTTATGTTGTACAATTAGTAAATATGTGTGTATTTATGTGTGTCATTTAGTTTACCTTGCTCTGTGTTGGTTTATGTGACTTTTTATGTGACTGAAACATTTTATTTTGTAGATTATAAAAAGAATAATCAAAACGAGGCCGTGCCCTTAGGCTATAGCAGTGGTTCCCAAACTTTTTCTGCCGTGCCCCCCTTTAGTAGATGAGAATATTTTTGCGCCCCCCCTACACCCCCCCCCCTATATTGACTAGGGATGTGTTGAAAACTTACAAAAACAATAGGTTCACAACTTTGGTCAAACATGAAAAAAATAAACTGCAAGAAACCTTTTAAATGGTTCAAGAATTCTAAATATAATTTAAAATAAATAAGGAGATGAAATAAGAGAAACAGCAATACATATGCGGCTAGTTTGCAAGCGCAGACATCACGCAGAGCACAAAGCATGTAACGGCCAGAAATATGTGTACTGTCTCTTTAAGGGAGCGAGTTGCGTGCGCGTATGGAATATTGTTGTTTTTTTTAGCTTTCTGCCGAGTCAGACCACTGCTCTTTATTTCATTTCTGTAAGTAACGCATTAAATGAGATTTGGACAACTCACCTGTTCATGTATGAACAGTGAAGTATTGCTGGAGCCCAGGTTTATTTTGGTCAACCAGCAAATAAACGGACTAAGTGGAATACCACCAGCACGAGTATTAAGGTTGAACTAACTCCGAAAAGCAAGCAATATAAGCATAGAACTAGACTGAATAGATCTGTTTTTATGGATCGGTCACATTGTCACCGATACCCGATCTAGAATTTTTTCAGATATTAATATCGGAATCGGTGCATCCCTAATATTGACACATGTGCACGTTTTACTTTCAAGCTCCGCGCCCCCCCTGCAATAGCTCCGCGCCCCACCTAGGGGGCGCGCCCCCCACTTTGGGAACCACTGGGCTATAGGGATTTTACCATGGCAACGGCACAACAAATTCAAAAGAAATTGTTTCTCCATATAAACGCGCCATTCACGCGTTTTTGCAAATTTACAAATTGCTTGTGCCTTTTTTTACGAGTTTTGATGTCTACCAACTGTTTTACACAGGTATAGTGAGACTACATTTCACCTTTGCTTCTTTTTATAGAATGACAAATGGTAAGTATTATCTTTTTTGAAGTATACGTGTACTGAGGACTGTTGTAAGGTGACTGGATATAATGTAATAAGCAATATAATTTGTGAACAGTATATGGACTACTCATGTGTCATGTATGGCTTTGTATGTAGATTTTGTGGTCTCTTTGGGTCAGGATCTTGTGAATGTTTATCCTAACACAAACAGCATGGTTTATGTGATGGAATTGCTTGAAATGTGTTGGAGGCTGTGATTTTGCTGAAGAGAGTTCATGTCTCTCGTGTGCTGTGCCCTTGTGCTTTGGAGAGGTCTCGTCTGTGTTGTGAGACATGCCTGCTTAGAGACATGCCCACGATTTTCAACACAGGTGGCTTTAAACCTGGTTATGGTTATGTTGTACAATTAGTAAATATGTGTGTATTTATGTGTGTCATTTAGTTTACCTTGCTCTGTGTTGGTTTATGTAACTGTTTATGTGACTGAAACATTTTATTTTGTAGATTATAAAAAGAATAATCAAAACGAGGCCTTGCCCTTAGGCTATAGGGATTTTACCATGGCAACGGCACAACAAATTCAAAAGAAATTGTTTCTCCATATAAACGCGCCACTCACGCGTTTTTGCAAATTTACAAATTGCTTGTGCCTTTTTTTATGAGTTTTGACGTCTACCAACTGTTTTACACAGGTATAGTGAGACTACATTTCACCTTTGCTTCTTTTTATAGAATGACCAATGGTAAGTATTATCTTTTTTGAAGTATACGTGTCCTGAGGACTGTTGTAAGGTGACTGGATATAATGTAATAAGTAATATAATTTGTGAACAGTATATGGACTACTCATGTGTCATGTATGGCTTTGTATGTAGATTTTGTGGTCTCTTTGGGTCAGGATTTTGTGAATGTTTGTCCTAACCCAATCAGCATGGTTTATGTGATGGAATTGCTTGAAATATGTTGGAGGCTGTGATTTTGCTGAAGAGAGTTCATGTCTCTCGTGTGTGCTGAGCCCTTGTGCTTTGGAGAGGTCTCGTCTGTGTTGTGAGACATGCCTGCTTAGAGACATGCCCACAATTTTCAACACAGGTGGCTTTAAACCTGGTTATGGTTATGTTGTACAATTAGTAAATATGTGTGTATTTATGTGTGTCATTTAGTTTACCTTGCTCTGTGTTGGTTTATGTGACTTTTTATGTGACTGAAACATTTTATTTTGTAGATTATAAAAAGAATAATCAAAACGAGGCCGTGCCCTTAGGCTATAGCAGTGGTTCCCAAACTTTTTCTGCCGTGCCCCCCTTTAGTAGATGAGAATATTTTTGCGCCCCCCCTACACCCCCCCCCCCTATATTGACTAGGGATGTGTTGAAAACTTACAAAAACAATAGGTTCACAACTTTGGTCAAACATGAAAAAAATAAACTGCAAGAAACCTTTTAAATGGTTCAAGAATTCTAAATATAATTTAAAATAAATAAGGAGATGAAATAAGAGAAACAGCAATACATATGCGGCTAGTTTGCAAGCGCAGACATCACGCAGAGCACAAAGCATGTAACGGCCAGAAATATGTGTACTGTCTCTTTAAGGGAGCGAGTTGCGTGCGCGTATGGAATATTGTTGTTTTTTTTAGCTTTCTGCCGAGTCAGACCACTGCTCTTTATTTCATTTCTGTAAGTAACGCATTAAATGAGATTTGGACAACTCACCTGTTCATGTATGAACAGTGAAGTATTGCTGGAGCCCAGGTTTATTTTGGTCAACCAGCAAATAAACGGACTAAGTGGAATACCACCAGCACGAGTATTAAGGTTGAACTAACTCCGAAAAGCAAGCAATATAAGCATAGAACTAGACTGAATAGATCTGTTTTTATGGATCGGTCACATTGTCACCGATACCCGATCTAGAATTTTTTCAGATATTAATATCGGAATCGGTGCATCCCTAATATTGACACATGTGCACGTTTTACTTTCAAGCTCCGCGCCCCCCCTGCAATAGCTCCGCGCCCCACCTAGGGGGCGCGCCCCCCACTTTGGGAACCACTGGGCTATAGGGATTTTACCATGGCAACGGCACAACAAATTCAAAAGAAATTGTTTCTCCATATAAACGCGCCATTCACGCGTTTTTGCAAATTTACAAATTGCTTGTGCCTTTTTTTACGAGTTTTGACGTCTACCAACTGTTTTACACAGGTATAGTAAGACTACATTTCACCTTTGCTTCTTTTTATAGAATGACAAATGGTAAGTATTATCTTTTTTGAAGTATACGTGTACTGAGGACTGTTGTAAGGTGACTGGATATAATGTAATAAGCAATATAATTTGTGAACAGTATATGGACTACTCATGTGTCATGTATGGCTTTGTATGTAGATTTTGTGGTCTCTTTGGGTCAGGATCTTGTGAATGTTTGTCCTAACACAAACAGCATGGTTTATGTGATGGAATTGCTTGAAATGTGTTGGAGGCTGTGATTTTGCTGAAGAGAGTTCATGTCTCTCGTGTGCTGTGCCCTTGTGCTTTGGAGAGGTCTTGTCTGGGTTGTGAGACATGCCTGCTTAGAGACATGCCCACGATTTTCAACACAGGTGGCTTTAAACCTGGTTATGGTTATGTTGTACAATTAGTAAATATGTGTGTATTTATGTGTCATTTAGTTTACCTTGCTCTGTGTTGGTTTATGTAACTGTTTATGTGACTGAAACATTTTATTTTGTAGATTATAAAAAGAATAATCAAAACGAGGCCTTGCCCTTAGGCTATAGGGATTTTACCATGGCAACGGCACAACAAATTCAAAAGAAATTGTTTCTCCATATAAACGCGCCACTCACGCGTTTTTGCAAATTTACAAATTGCTTGTGCCTTTTTTTATGAGTTTTGACGTCTACCAACTGTTTTACACAGGTATAGTGAGACTACATTTCACCTTTGCTTCTTTTTATAGAATGACCAATGGTAAGTATTATCTTTTTTGAAGTATACGTGTCCTGAGGACTGTTGTAAGGTGACTGGATATAATGTAATAAGTAATATAATTTGTGAACAGTATATGGACTACTCATGTGTCATGTATGGCTTTGTATGTAGATTTTGTGGTCTCTTTGGGTCAGGATTTTGTGAATGTTTGTCCTAACCCAATCAGCATGGTTTATGTGATGGAATTGCTTGAAATATGTTGGAGGCTGTGATTTTGCTGAAGAGAGTTCATGTCTCTCGTGTGTGCTGTGCCCTTGTGCTTTGGAGAGGTCTCGTCTGTGTTGTGAGACATGCCTGCTTAGAGACATGCCCACGATTTTCAACACAGGTGGCTTTAAACCTGGTTATGGTTATGTTGTACAATTAGTAAATATGTGTGTATTTATGTGTGTCATTTAGTTTACCTTGCTCTGTGTTGGTTTATGTGACTGTTTATGTGACTGAAACATTTTATTTTGTAGATTATAAAAAGAATAATCAAAACGAGGCCGTGCCCTTAGGCTATAGGGATTTTACCATGGCAACGGCACAACAAATTCAAAAGAAATTGTTTCTCCATATAAACACGCCACTCACGCGTTTTTGCAAATTTACAAATTGCTTGTGCCTTTTTTTATGAGTTTTGACGTCTACCAACTGTTTTACACAGGTATAGTGAGACTACATTTCACCTTTGCTTCTTTTTATAGAATGACCAATGGTAAGTATTATCTTTTTTGAAGTATACGTGTCCTGAGGACTGTTGTAAGGTGACTGGATATAATGTAATAAGTAATATAATTTGTGAACAGTATATGGACTACTCATGTGTCATGTATGGCTTTGTATGTAGATTTTGTGGTCTCTTTGGGTCAGGATTTTGTGAATGTTTGTCCTAACCCAATCAGCATGGTTTATGTGATGGAATTGCTTGAAATATGTTGGAGGCTGTGATTTTGCTGAAGAGAGTTCATGTCTCTCGTGTGTGCTGTGCCCTTGTGCTTTGGAGAGGTCTCGTCTGTGTTGTGAGACATGCCTGCTTAGAGACATGCCCACGATTTTCAACACAGGTGGCTTTAAACCTGGTTATGGTTATGTTGTACAATTAGTAAATATGTGTGTATTTATGTGTGTCATTTAGTTTACCTTGCTCTGTGTTGGTTTATGTGACTGTTTATGTGACTGAAACATTTTATTTTGTAGATTATAAAAAGAATAATCAAAACGAGGCCTTGCCCTTAGGCTATAGGGATTTTACCATGGCAACGGCACAACAAATTCAAAAGAAATTGTTTCTCCATATAAACGCGCCACTCACGCGTTTTTGCAAATTTACAAATTGCTTGTGCCTTTTTTTATGAGTTTTGACGTCTACCAACTGTTTTACACAGGTATAGTGAGACTACATTTCACCTTTGCTTCTTTTTATAGAATGACCAATGGTAAGTATTATCTTTTTTGAAGTATACGTGTCCTGAGGACTGTTGTAAGGTGACTGGATATAATGTAATAAGTAATATAGTTTGTGAACAGTATATGGACTACTCATGTGTCATGTATGGCTTTGTATGTAGATTTTGTGGTCTCTTTGGGTCAGGATTTTGTGAATGTTTGTCCTAACCCAATCAGCATGGTTTTTGTGATGGAATTGCTTGAAATATGTTGGAGGCTGTGATTTTGCTGAAGAGAGTTCATGTCTCTCGTGTGTGCTGTGCCCTTGTGCTTTGGAGAGGTCTCGTCTGTGTTGTGAGACATGCCTGCTTAGAGACATGCCCACGATTTTCAACACAGGTGGCTTTAAACCTGGTTATGGTTATGTTGTACAATTAGTAAATATGTGTGTATTTATGTGTGTCATTTAGTTTACCTTGCTCTGTGTTGGTTTATGTGACTGTTTATGTGACTAAAACATTTTATTTTGTAGATTATAAAAAGAATAATCAAAACGAGGCCTTGCACTTAGGCTATAGGGATTTTACCATGGCAATGGCACAACAAATTCAAAAGAAATTGTTTCTCCATATAAACGCGCCACTCACGCGTTTTTGCAAATTTACAAAATTGCTTGTGCCTTTTTTTATGAGTTTTGACGTCTACCAACTGTTTTACACAGGTATAGTGAGACTATATTTCACCTTTGCTTCTTTTTATAGAATGACCAATGGTAAGTATTATCTTTTTTGAAGTATACGTGTCCTGTGGACTGTTGTAAGGTGACTGGATATAATGTAATAAGCAATAAAATTTGTGAACAGTATATGGACTACTCATGTGTCATGTATGGATTTGTATGTAGATTTTGTGGTCTCTTTGGGTCAGGATTTTGTGAATGTTTGTCCTAACCCAAACAGCAAGGTTTATGTGATGGAATTGCTTGAAATATGTTGGAGGCTGTGATCTTGCTGAAGAGAGTTCATGTCTCTCGTGTGCTGTGCCCTTGTGCTTTGGAGAGGTCTCGTCTGTGTTGTGAGACATGCCTGCTTAGAGACATGCCCACGATTTTCAACACAGGTGGCTTTAAACCTGGTTATGGTTATGTTGTACAATTAGTAAATATGTGTGTATTTATGTGTGTCATTTAGTTTACCTTGATCTGTGTTGGTTTATGTGACTGTTTATGTGACTGAAACATTTTATTTTGTAGATTATAAAAAGAATAATCAAAACGAGGCCTTGCCCTTAGGCTATAGGGATTTTACCATGGCAATGGCACAACAAATTCAAAAGAAATTGTTTCTCCATATAAACGCGCCACTCACGCGTTTTTGCAAATTTACAAAATTGCTTGTGCCTTTTTTTATGAGTTTTGACGTCTACCAACTGTTTTACACAGGTATAGTGAGACTACATTTCACCTTTGCTTCTTTTTATAGAATGACCAATGGTATTATCTTTTTTGAAGTATACATGTCCTGTGGACTGTTGTAAGGTGACTGGATATAATGTAATAAGCAATAAAATTTGTGAACAGTATATGGACTACTCATGTGTCATGTATGGATTTGTATGTAGATTTTGTGGTCTCTTTGGGTCAGGATCTTGTGAATGTTTGTCCTAACACAAACAGCATGGTTTATGTGATGGAATTGCTTGAAATGTGTTGGAGGCTGTGATTTTGCTGAAGAGAGTTCATGTCTCTCGTGTGTGCTGTGCCCTTGTGCTTTGGAGAGGTCTCGTCTGTGTTGTGAGACATGCCTGCTTAGAGACATGCCCACGATTTTCAACACAGGTGGCTTTAAACCTGGTTATGGTTATGTTGTACAATTAGTAAATATGTGTGTATTTATGTGTGTCATTTAGTTTACCTTGCTCTGTGTTGGTTTATGTGACTGTTTATGTGACTGAAACATTTTATTTTGTAGATTATAAAAAGAATAATCAAAACGAGGCCTTGCCCTTAGGCTATAGGGATTTTACCATGGCAACGGCACAACAAATTCAAAAGAAATTGTTTCTCCATATAAACGCGCCATTCACGCGTTTTTGCAAATTTACAAATTGCTTGTGCCTTTTTTTACGAGTTTTGACGTCTACCAACTGTTTTACACAGGTATAGTGAGACTACATTTCACCTTTGCTTCTTTTTATAGAATGACCAATGGTAAGTATTATCTTTTTTGAAGTATACGTGTCCTGAGGACTGTTGTAAGGTGACTGGATATAATGTAATAAGTAATATAATTTGTGAACAGTATATGGACTACTCATGTGTCATGTATGGCTTTGTATGTAGATTTTGTGGTCTCTTTGGGTCAGGATTTTGTGAATGTTTGTCCTAACCCAATCAGCATGGTTTATGTGATGGAATTGCTTGAAATTGTTTCTCCATATAAACGCGCCATTCACGCGTTTTTGCAAATTTACAAATTGCTTGTGCCTTTTTTTACGAGTTTTGACGTCTACCAACTGTTTTACACAGGTATAGTGAGACTACATTTCACCTTTGCTTCTTTTTATAGAATGACCAATGGTAAGTATTATCTTTTTTGAAGTATACGTGTACTGAGGACTGTTGTAAGGTGACTGGATATAATGTAATAAGCAATATAATTTGTGAACAGTATATGGACTACTCCTGTGTCATGTATGGCTTTGTATGTAGATTTTGTGGTCTCTTTGGGTCAGGATCTTGTGAATGTTTGTCCTAACCCAAACAGCAAGGTTTATGTGATGGAATTGCTTGAAATATGTTGGAGGCGGTGATCTTGCTGAAGAGAGTTCATGTCTCTCGTGTGTGCTGTGCCCTTGTGCTTTGGAGAGGTCTCGTCTGTGTTGTGAGACATGCCTGCTTAGAGACATGCCCACGATTTTCAACACAGGTGGCTTTAAACCTGGTTATGGTTATGTTGTACAATTAGTAAATATGTGTGTATTTATGTGTGTCATTTAGTTTACCTTGATCTGTGTTGGTTTATGTGACTGTTTATGTGACTGAAACATTTTATTTTGTAGATTATAAAAAGAATAATCAAAACGAGGCCGTGCCCTTAGGCTATAGGGATTTTACCATGGCAACGGCACAACAAATTCAAAAGAAATTGTTTCTCCATATAAACGCGCCATTCACGCGTTTTTGCAAATTTACAAATTGCTTGTGCCTTTTTTTACGAGTTTTGATGTCTACCAACTGTTTTACACAGGTATAGTGAGACTACATTTCACCTTTGCTTCTTTTTATAGAATGACAAATGGTAAGTATTATCTTTTTTGAAGTATACGTGTACTGAGGACTGTTGTAAGGTGACTGGATATAATGTAATAAGCAATATAATTTGTGAACAGTATATGGACTACTCATGTGTCATGTATGGCTTTGTATGTAGATTTTGTGGTCTCTTTGGGTCAGGATCTTGTGAATGTTTATCCTAACACAAACAGCATGGTTTATGTGATGGAATTGCTTGAAATGTGTTGGAGGCTGTGATTTTGCTGAAGAGAGTTCATGTCTCTCGTGTGCTGTGCCCTTGTGCTTTGGAGAGGTCTCGTCTGGGTTGTGAGACATGCCTGCTTAGAGACATGCCCACGATTTTCAACACAGGTGGCTTTAAACCTGGTTATGGTTATGTTGTACAATTAGTAAATATGTGTGTATTTATGTGTGTCATTTAGTTTACCTTGCTCTGTGTTGGTTTATGTAACTGTTTATGTGACTGAAACATTTTATTTTGTAGATTATAAAAAGAATAATCAAAACGAGGCCTTGCCCTTAGGCTATAGGGATTTTACCATGGCAACGGCACAACAAATTCAAAAGAAATTGTTTCTCCATATAAACGCGCCACTCACGCGTTTTTGCAAATTTACAAATTGCTTGTGCCTTTTTTTATGAGTTTTGACGTCTACCAACTGTTTTACACAGGTATAGTGAGACTACATTTCACCTTTGCTTCTTTTTATAGAATGACCAATGGTAAGTATTATCTTTTTTGAAGTATACGTGTCCTGAGGACTGTTGTAAGGTGACTGGATATAATGTAATAAGTAATATAATTTGTGAACAGTATATGGACTACTCATGTGTCATGTATGGCTTTGTATGTAGATTTTGTGGTCTCTTTGGGTCAGGATTTTGTGAATGTTTGTCCTAACCCAATCAGCATGGTTTATGTGATGGAATTGCTTGAAATATGTTGGAGGCTGTGATTTTGCTGAAGAGAGTTCATGTCTCTCGTGTGTGCTGAGCCCTTGTGCTTTGGAGAGGTCTCGTCTGTGTTGTGAGACATGCCTGCTTAGAGACATGCCCACGATTTTCAACACAGGTGGCTTTAAACCTGGTTATGGTTATGTTGTACAATTAGTAAATATGTGTGTATTTATGTGTGTCATTTAGTTTACCTTGCTCTGTGTTGGTTTATGTGACTGTTTATGTGACTGAAACATTTTATTTTGTAGATTATAAAAAGAATAATCAAAACGAGGCCGTGCCCTTAGGCTATAGCAGTGGTTCCCAAACTTTTTCTGCCGTGCCCCCCTTTAGTAGATGAGAATATTTTTGCGCCCCCCCTACACCCCCCCCCCTATATTGACTAGGGATGTGTTGAAAACTTACAAAAACAATAGGTTCACAACTTTGGTCAAACATGAAAAAAATAAACTGCAAGAAACCTTTTAAATGGTTCAAGAATTCTAAATATAATTTAAAATAAATAAGGAGATGAAATAAGAGAAACAGCAATACATATGCGGCTAGTTTGCAAGCGCAGACATCACGCAGAGCACAAAGCATGTAACGGCCAGAAATATGTGTACTGTCTCTTTAAGGGAGCGAGTTGCGTGCGCGTATGGAATATTGTTGTTTTTTTTAGCTTTCTGCCGAGTCAGACCACTGCTCTTTATTTCATTTCTGTAAGTAACGCATTAAATGAGATTTGGACAACTCACCTGTTCATGTATGAACAGTGAAGTATTGCTGGAGCCCAGGTTTATTTTGGTCAACCAGCAAATAAACGGACTAAGTGGAATACCACCAGCACGAGTATTAAGGTTGAACTAACTCCGAAAAGCAAGCAATATAAGCATAGAACTAGACTGAATAGATCTGTTTTTATGGATCGGTCACATTGTCACCGATACCCGATCTAGAATTTTTTCAGATATTAATATCGGAATCGGTGCATCCCTAATATTGACACATGTGCACGTTTTACTTTCAAGCTCCGCGCCCCCCCTGCAATAGCTCCGCGCCCCACCTAGGGGGCGCGCCCCCCACTTTGGGAACCACTGGGCTATAGGGATTTTACCATGGCAACGGCACAACAAATTCAAAAGAAATTGTTTCTCCATATAAACGCGCCATTCACGCGTTTTTGCAAATTTACAAATTGCTTGTGCCTTTTTTTACGAGTTTTGACGTCTACCAACTGTTTTACACAGGTATAGTAAGACTACATTTCACCTTTGCTTCTTTTTATAGAATGACAAATGGTAAGTATTATCTTTTTTGAAGTATACGTGTACTGAGGACTGTTGTAAGGTGACTGGATATAATGTAATAAGCAATATAATTTGTGAACAGTATATGGACTACTCATGTGTCATGTATGGCTTTGTATGTAGATTTTGTGGTCTCTTTGGGTCAGGATCTTGTGAATGTTTGTCCTAACACAAACAGCATGGTTTATGTGATGGAATTGCTTGAAATGTGTTGGAGGCTGTGATTTTGCTGAAGAGAGTTCATGTCTCTCGTGTGCTGTGCCCTTGTGCTTTGGAGAGGTCTTGTCTGGGTTGTGAGACATGCCTGCTTAGAGACATGCCCACGATTTTCAACACAGGTGGCTTTAAACCTGGTTATGGTTATGTTGTACAATTAGTAAATATGTGTGTATTTATGTGTCATTTAGTTTACCTTGCTCTGTGTTGGTTTATGTAACTGTTTATGTGACTGAAACATTTTATTTTGTAGATTATAAAAAGAATAATCAAAACGAGGCCTTGCCCTTAGGCTATAGGGATTTTACCATGGCAACGGCACAACAAATTCAAAAGAAATTGTTTCTCCATATAAACGCGCCACTCACGCGTTTTTGCAAATTTACAAATTGCTTGTGCCTTTTTTTATGAGTTTTGACGTCTACCAACTGTTTTACACAGGTATAGTGAGACTACATTTCACCTTTGCTTCTTTTTATAGAATGACCAATGGTAAGTATTATCTTTTTTGAAGTATACGTGTCCTGAGGACTGTTGTAAGGTGACTGGATATAATGTAATAAGTAATATAATTTGTGAACAGTATATGGACTACTCATGTGTCATGTATGGCTTTGTATGTAGATTTTGTGGTCTCTTTGGGTCAGGATTTTGTGAATGTTTGTCCTAACCCAATCAGCATGGTTTATGTGATGGAATTGCTTGAAATGTGTTGGAGGCTGTGATTTTGCTGAAGAGAGTTCATGTCTCTCGTGTGCTGTGCCCTTGTGCTTTGGAGAGGTCTCGTCTGTGTTGTGAGACATGCCTGCTTAGAGACATGCCCACGATTTTCAACACAGGTGGCTTTAAACCTGGTTATGGTTATGTTGTACAATTAGTAAATATGTGTGTATTTATGTGTGTCATTTAGTTTACCTTGCTCTGTGTTGGTTTATGTGACTGTTTATGTGACTGAAACATTTTATTTTGTAGATTATAAAAAGAATAATCAAAACGAGGCCGTGCCCTTAGGCTATAGGGATTTTACCATGGCAACGGCACAACAAATTCAAAAGAAATTGTTTCTCCATATAAACACGCCACTCACGCATTTTTGCAAATTTACAAATTGCTTGTGCCTTTTTTTATGAGTTTTGACGTCTACCAACTGTTTTACACAGGTATAGTGAGACTACATTTCACCTTTGCTTCTTTTTATAGAATGACCAATGGTAAGTATTATCTTTTTTGAAGTATACGTGTCCTGAGGACTGTTGTAAGGTGACTGGATATAATGTAATAAGTAATATAATTTGTGAACAGTATATGGACTACTCATGTGTCATGTATGGCTTTGTATGTAGATTTTGTGGTCTCTTTGGGTCAGGATTTTGTGAATGTTTGTCCTAACCCAATCAGCATGGTTTATGTGATGGAATTGCTTGAAATATGTTGGAGGCTGTGATTTTGCTGAAGAGAGTTCATGTCTCTCGTGTGTGCTGTGCCCTTGTGCTTTGGAGAGGTCTCGTCTGTGTTGTGAGACATGCCTGCTTAGAGACATGCCCACGATTTTCAACACAGGTGGCTTTAAACCTGGTTATGGTTATGTTGTACAATTAGTAAATATGTGTGTATTTATGTGTGTCATTTAGTTTACCTTGATCTGTGTTGGTTTATGTGACTGTTTATGTGACTGAAACATTTTATTTTGAAGATTATAAAAAGAATAATCAAAACGAGGCCTTGCCCTTAGGCTATAGGGATTTTACCATGGCAACGGCACAACAAATTCAAAAGAAATTGTTTCTCCATATAAACGCGCCACTCACGCGTTTTTGCAAATTTACAAATTGCTTGTGCCTTTTTTAATGAGTTTTGACGTCTACCAACTGTTTTACACAGGTATAGTGAGACTACATTTCACCTTTGCTTCTTTTTATAGAATGACCAATGGTAAGTATTATCTTTTTTGAAGTATACGTGTCCTGTGGACTGTTGTAAGGTGACTGGATATAATGTAATAAGCAATCAAATTTGTGAACAGTATATGGACTACTCATGTGTCATGTATGGATTTGTATGTAGATTTTGTGGTCTCTTTGGGTCAGGATCTTGTGAATGTTTGTCCTAACACAAACAGCATGGTTTATGTGATGGAATTGCTTGAAATGTGTTGGAGGCTGTGATTTTGCTGAAGAGAGTTCATGTCTCTCGTGTGCTGTGCCCTTGTGCTTTGGAGAGGTCTCGTCTGTGTTGTGAGACATGCCTGCTTAGAGACATGCCCACGATTTTCAACACATGTGGCTTTAAACCTGGTTATGGTTATGTTGTACAATTAGTAAATATGTGTGTATTTATGTGTGTCATTTAGTTTACCTTGCTCTGTGTTGGTTTATGTAACTGTTTATGTGACTGAAACATTTTATTTTGTAGATTATAAAAAGAATAATCAAAACGAGGCCTTGCCCTTAGGCTATAGGGATTTTACCATGGCAACGGCACAACAAATTCAAAAGAAATTGTTTCTCCATATAAACGCGCCACTCACGCGTTTTTGCAAATTTACAAATTGCTTGTGCCTTTTTTTATGAGTTTTGACGTCTACCAACTGTTTTACACAGGTATAGTGAGACTACATTTCACCTTTGCTTCTTTTTATAGAATGACCAATGGTAAGTATTATCTTTTTTGAAGTATACGTGTCCTGAGGACTGTTGTAAGGTGACTGGATATAATGTAATAAGTAATATAATTTGTGAACAGTATATGGACTACTCATGTGTCATGTATGGCTTTGTATGTAGATTTTGTGGTCTCTTTGGGTCAGGATTTTGTGAATGTTTGTCCTAACCCAATCAGCATGGTTTATGTGATGGAATTGCTTGAAATATGTTGGAGGCTGTGATTTTGCTGAAGAGAGTTCATGTCTCTCGTGTGTGCTGTGCCCTTGAGCTTTGGAGAGGTCTCGTCTGTGTTGTGAGACATGCCTGCTTAGAGACATGCCCACGATTTTCAACACAGGTGGCTTTAAACCTGGTTATGGTTATGTTGTACAATTAGTAAATATGTGTGTATTTATGTGTGTCATTTAGTTTACCTTGCTCTGTGTTGGTTTATGTGACTGTTTATGTGACTGAAACATTTTATTTTGTAGATTATAAAAAGAATAATCAAAACGAGGCTGTGCCCTTAGGCTATAGGGATTTTACCATGGCAACGGCACAACAAATTCAAAAGAAATTGTTTCTCCATATAAACGCGCCATTCACGCGTTTTTGCAAATTTACAAATTGCTTGTGCCTTTTTTTACGAGTTTTGACGTCTACCAACTGTTTTACACAGGTATAGTAAGACTACATTTCACCTTTGCTTCTTTTTATAGAATGACAAATGGTAAGTATTATCTTTTTTGAAGTATACGTGTACTGAGGACTGTTGTAAGGTGACTGGATATAATGTAATAAGCAATATAATTTGTGAACAGTATATGGACTATTCATGTTTCATGTATGGCTTTGTATGTAGATTTTGTGGTCTCTTTGGGTCAGGATCTTGTGAATGTTTGTCCTAACACAAACAGCATGGTTTATGTGATGGAATTGCTTGAAATGTGTTGGAGGCTGTGATTTTGCTGAAGAGAGTTCATGTCTCTCGTGTGCTGTGCCCTTGTGCTTTGGAGAGGTCTCGTCTGGGTTGTGAGACATGCCTGCTTAGAGACATGCCCACGATTTTCAACACAGGTGGCTTTAAACCTGGTTATGGTTATGTTGTACAATTAGTAAATATGTGTGTATTTATGTGTGTCATTTAGTTTACCTTGCTCTGTGTTGGTTTATGTAACTGTTTATGTGACTGAAACATTTTATTTTGTAGATTATAAAAAGAATAATCAAAACGAGGCCTTGCCCTTAGGCTATAGGGATTTTACCATGGCAACGGCACAACAAATTCAAAAGAAATTGTTTCTCCATATAAACGCGCCACTCACGCGTTTTTGCAAATTTACAAATTGCTTGTGCCTTTTTTTATGAGTTTTGACGTCTACCAACTGTTTTACACAGGTATAGTGAGACTACATTTCACCTTTGCTTCTTTTTATAGAATGACCAATGGTAAGTATTATCTTTTTTGAAGTATACGTGTCCTGAGGACTGTTGTAAGGTGACTGGATATAATGTAATAAGTAATATAATTTGTGAACAGTATATGGACTACTCATGTGTCATGTATGGCTTTGTATGTAGATTTTGTGGTCTCTTTGGGTCAGGATTTTGTGAATGTTTGTCCTAACCCAATCAGCATGGTTTATGTGATGGAATTGCTTGAAATATGTTGGAGGCTGTGATTTTGCTGAAGAGAGTTCATGTCTCTCGTGTGTGCTGTGCCCTTGTGCTTTGGAGAGGTCTCGTCTGTGTTGTGAGACATGCCTGCTTAGAGACATGCCCACGATTTTCAACACAGGTGGCTTTAAACCTGGTTATGGTTATGTTGTACAATTAGTAAATATGTGTGTATTTATGTGTGTCATTTAGTTTACCTTGCTCTGTGTTGGTTTATGTGACTGTTTATGTGACTGAAACATTTTATTTTGTAGATTATAAAAAGAATAATCAAAACGAGGCCGTGCCCTTAGGCTATAGGGATTTTACCATGGCAACGGCACAACAAATTCAAAAGAAATTGTTTCTCCATATAAACGCGCCATTCACGCGTTTTTGCAAATTTACAAATTGCTTGTGCCTTTTTTTACGAGTTTTGACGTCTCCCAACTGTTTTACACAGGTATAGTGAGACTACATTTCACCTTTGCTTCTTTTTATAGAATGACCAATGGTAAGTATTATCTTTTTTTAAGTATACGTGTACTGAGGACTGTTGTAAGGTGACTGGATATAATGTAATAAGCAATATAATTTGTGAACAGTATATGGACTACTGTTGGAAAAAAGAAAATTAAAGGCTAATAACTTGATGTGTCAATTTAGTGTTTTTCAGGAAGACTGTGGGAAAGCAGGAGTAAGGAGGCCTCAGTGGCCTTGAGGAGAACAGAAGGGGCCTATTCAGTGCAGGATGTGTAGCAAGCAGTTTTTAGATAACCAGGCACACAGGCTAGGAGAAGAGGAGCAGGTGAATTTCCATGGAGAGCAGCCAGGATTGGGGAGTTATCGAAACTTAACAATTCGAAACTTATGGACAGAGAGTATGAAAGAAAGGACATCGCCCAGCACGGGAGGCTTTTCGCTTGGACACTGCTGAGATCCACTTGGGTTAGGTAGATTCCTAGGCAACTAGCACCAGTGCACTGAAGAGTTTGTACCACGTATACTTCTATTATATTGCATTCAATTATATTCTATATAAATCATTTTAAAAGAACTTTTGTTGTCGAGACTTTGCTTGGACCACTCAGTCAAAAACCAGTCGGTTCATCGGGGCGGTGTTGGGGCCCGTCTGGGTCGGAGAAGAAAATTCCCAACAAATTGGTAGCAGAGGATGGTTTTTGGCTGGAGTCGAATTCTGCAATTAGGACAAGAGAGGAGGTCAATCCGTCCGTGAGGTGACTGAACTAAACCGCGCGGTCTGAAAAAAGGTAAGGAGCCATTCTCTCCTATTGGCTGATGTTACTACGTCATAGGCTAAATTAAAGTTCAGTCACTAAATGGTCGAGGCGAAATACTCTCTGTAAATTTAGTATTGAAATTGTATACGTGTTACAAACTCGATATATAGACAGGAGGATTGCCCTACGACTCATAAAGTCGGGAGGAGGACGCCCTGTAAACTGCAGTAAACGGTTGAAGAGTAGGCAGCCCACGTTCTAAAAAGAGCCTTGGTTCTAAAAGAGAACGGTGGAGGACGCGCTCAGAGAAAGTAGGCAGCCCACGTTCTAAAAAGAACCTTGGTTCTAAAAGAGAACGGTGGAGGACGTGCCCAGAGAAAGAGCAGGTAGCCCACGTTCTTAAAAGGAACTTTGGTTCTAAAAAAAGAACGGTGGAGGACGCGCTCAGGTGAAGAGTAGGTAGCCCACGTTAAAAAAAAGGGGGAACTGTTGTTCTAAAAAAAAAAAAAAAAAAAAAGAGAACGGTGGAGGACGCGCTCGGTCACGGTTAAATGAAGCCGGTTTTGGGGGGCCCCCGTGTGTTTTGTTGAAATTGCGTGCGTGATTGGTGAAACTACAGCTGTATCTGTGTATGCGTGTTTGCAAAATTGCAGTGTTGGGTTGGTTTTCATGTACCGTGTGGTTTTATGTTGAATAAAGACCTGTATAAATTGTTTGAGCATACGCGCTATAATAAAACTTGAGAGCCTTTCATTGGGGGACTTACAAACCCACGCCCATAAATCCATGAGCCTCTTATGTGAGGACATTTGAACCCCTGAGTAAATTGCATGAGCCCCCAAGAAAGACGTTCATCATTGTGTACACAAGCACAAGAGAAACATTTCATAAGAGGTTAAAGTGTAAAACAAAAATTATCATATATCTTCATGCATGAAATTATAATTTGGTTTATGACGCTCCGTAAACGTACGATTTAAGTGCTGGAAGTGAAACTCGCGCGAGCTGTGTTGAGCTGGAGTTGTTTGGAGTGTGGAGATATTAACTTGTGTCTGTCTGCCCTTGGGGTGCGCGCTGGCGAGTTAAAGCGCTTGCGAACACGACGATAAAGTGATAAAGTTTACTGAATTAATTTGGGGGTATTAAAGTGCTAGTGAGTACAACGAAAAAGTTTTAAAATTTACTGAATCGAAGCAAAAGTAATTTGGAAGTAGTTTAAAAATCAGAGTTATATCATGGATAACATTAAGGGTTTGGAGGATTATTTGGTTGATACTATGGAGAAACGTGCTGTGCCGAGAATGAGGTCTGACACAGTGATGTATGTGAAAAAATGTTTTGAAAAGATGCGATCCGAAGGGTTGTGGCCAGACCCGGACGACCGTGGTGTGTATCAGGTTGATTGGGAGCACATCGAGAAGCATTGGGTCACACAGGTTAATAAAGAGAAAAAAAGATTAGAGGCTAGCGGAGCCCTAACTAAGCAAAAGCGTAAAATCCAGCTGGAAGAAGCTGAAACTTATTTGTCGTATGTGAGAACATTTCGGAAAATTTGTCAGAAGATTAATGATAAAGAACGAGTTGAAACCAAAAAGACAGAACTCCCTGTGCCCCCTCCCTATGCAGAAAAAGCGTGTGAACCCAGTGCTCCTCAATGTCCGCGTGCAGCGCTGATGGCGCCTGTGTCTGTGAGTGAAATGAGTGACGTTGGTGTGGACGGGGCTTCTGCACGTCCAAAATCAGTGAGAGAGCGTGAATGTGATGAGGGGAGACAAGTGGTAATGGAGGTTGTCAGTAATGTGGCTATGGACAAAATAGAGAGTAGACTAGCGAGGCTCGAAGACTGTGCGCGTGAGAAAACTGGAGAAACAGAGATAAGTGATGCATTGCAAAGAATTGAACAGCGAATGGCTGAGAGTTTGAGTCTGAGTGCCCCCACACGGTTCGAACAGACGTTGAACAGAGCAGAGAAAGTGGTCTGTGATGTGGAGAAAGCCATCAGGCAAGAAGAAGCTAAGTTGGAAAAAGAGCATGCGAGACAGCTAGAGGAATGCGCTGCGGATGATAGGAGGAGAGATAGAGGTGCACCTGACAGAAGAGATACATTGATTGTGACTGGTGAAAATTTAGAATGGGAAGCGGAGAATGACGAGGGTGGGGCGAACAGACGAGTGAAAACTCCCTCTTCAGAGGAGAGCGAGGTGGGAGATGAATGTATTAACCTGTCTGAATCCGAGGAATGGGTGAGAGTGCCCGCCTACTATGACAGGCACGGTGTAGTCACGCGATCAAAAGCCAAGAACATGTCGACCCCTGGTGGTCATTATCCGATAATGGCAGTGCCAGGGAGCAGTTACGCACACACATACGCTCCGTGGACACACAGAGATTTGCACACTATGATAGATAAATTACCCAATCCTAAAAAGGGCATTCAGTATTTCTTGTCTAAATTTGAACAGTACACGGCTGGGGACATGTTGGGTTTGGGAGACATAAGAACATTGTTTAAAGCCATGGGAGTTTTAAGTATGTTGTCTACAGCCGAGAAGGCGGCTGGAACAGAGCATCTGGCTGATGAGGCCCCGTTCGGTAGAATAAGAAGTGCTTTGTGGGGACAGCTGAGATTGCAAAATCAGGACACGTTTGACACGGCAGCCTTATCAGGGGTTAAACCTAAAGAAGATGAAGACCCGATGTCGTACTTAGATAGGTGCAAAGAAATCTGGCAAGCTAAAACTGGCGTTAGGCATGATAAATCAATCCCAGTGCGGGCTATGTACAGAGCAGCGGTCGTGGCGAGTTTATCTGAGGGAGTGCAAACGAAACTAAAAGATGTGGTCGCGCTGGATCAAAAGGAAGACAGTGAATGGGAAGCTGCAATTACACACCATATGAAGCGTGAGGCAGAGAAGGGCGGAAACACCGATAAGTTGATGAAAGATGCATTACTTAAATTGTTAAGGGAAAGGGACAATTCAAAGCCTAAAAAGCAATTAGTGTCAAAGGAAGACACTTCTGTACAGGTAGTGGCCGTAGAGCCGCCCGCGCAACCAGTGATGCAACCCATACAACCCATGATGCAACCTTATGTTATGCCACAACAGGTCAACAGCTGGGCGGTGCCACAACAGCCCGGTTACTACGCCCAGGCAGGCCCATACCGAGGCAGAGGCAGGTCCAAAGGTAGATTCAGGGGAGGCAGAGCAGGGAACTTCCAAACCACACAAAGCAACGGCTGTTTTGGTTGTGGCCAGATGGGCCACTGGGCAAGAGATTGTCCGATGACGCAGCAGCAGCAGCCAATGCTGTACCAGCAGCCGATGCAGCAACAGCCAGCATACCAGCAACCAATGCAGTATCAGCAGCAACAACCAGTACAGTATCAACAGCCAATACAGTACCAGCAACCCCAAAACGTAAATTACCAGCAGAAACCCGCACTCACACAAGGACAACAGGTTGTGCCTCCTGGCATGCAATACATGCCAGCGCCACCTGGTGGCCAATGAAGCTGCCCGATGTCCAGTTCCCCCACATGCAGTGAACCAGTTGTATGTCTATTGGTGGAGGGGGAGCCAGTGGAGTTCTTAGTCGACACGGGAGCCACCACGTCAGTCTTAACAGACAGGAAGTGGAAAGGCTACTTGTCGAAGATGTCACTATCCACTACTGGATTTCTGGGAAAAACTACACTGCAGCCACTGACTGTGCCCTTGAAGGTGTCAGTGGGCTCAGGCCCACAGGTCGAGCACACATTTTTGTTTTCAGAACAGTGCCCAATTAATTTGTTAGGTAGAGATTTGTTGTGTCAATTTTCAGCTATTATTGAATGCACACCGAGTGAAGGTAAATTAGCTGTCTCTGTCACCAACCACGATGAGCGCCTCAGAATACTTAATCAACAAGCAGCGGACGGCCCAGCTCACATTTACTGGGCCACATTACAACATCCTGAGGAACAAGCAACTGCTAAAAATTTGCTTTACACGTTTAATTTATGGAAACCATGGTTCCTGTCACTTCAGAGTATGACCCCACCAATAGACAGCACACACTGCACTTTTAATTACATCAGAGGGGAGGATGGGGTTTACGGACAGCTGTGGAATAACATTGAAGGTCAATTACAAAATATAAATTGTGAATCAATGATTTTTGGACCTGAAGGTGTGGCTGCACTAGTTGTGTTAACAGGAGAACAGATGACGTACTGGAGAAACCCGGACCAGCAGGATTCACTACCACATGTCTCGCTGTTGGTCTCGGCTGGACACGAACCTCGTGAGCTGGGCCCCATGCTGGCCACTGCCATGAAGGAACAGTTTCGCCCAACCTGTCTGCCAGGGGTAGAGGGTACGTCGGATGGTAAGTACTGGAGAGTCGCATGTGACACCAGTGACTTGGCGTACTTCTGTAACCAGCCCCTGACAGCCACACACGGCAGAGCACTGTTGGATCACCCCCAGGCCAAAGAACAACTAGAGACGGTCCCAGCCAACTTGTGGACCACGACAAAGGTAGATGTAGGATGTGCATCACACCACATGGCTCCTATTAGGTTAAAGCCAGGAGAAACAGTCGTTCATCAGCCACAGTACCGAATCAAGCCAGAAGCCATGGCAGGTATTACAGACACCATTGCAGATTTGATCAAAGTTGGAGTTCTGAAACCCACGACGTCACCGTGGAACACGCCCATACTACCTGTTAAAAAACCTGGAAAAGATGAGTATCGTATGGTGCATGATTTGAGGCGCATTAATGATGTCACTGTAACTGAGAACATACCAGTACCTGACCCCTATCGATCTTTGCAGAACCTAACGACTGAACACTGCAGCTTTTCATGCATAGATTTAGCTAATGCTTTCTTTTCTATACCAATTGATGAGAATGTGAAAGACATTTTTGCGTTTACCTTTAAAGGTCAACAGTACACATACAACAGGCTACCTCAAGGCTACAAAGACTCACCAGGCATCTTCAATCAATGTCTGTTGAAAGATCTGTCTAGATTAACTGACAATGATTTGATTGACTCTAACACCGTACTAATACAGTTCGTGGACGATTTGTTAATAGCTAGTACTTCACCCGATAAGTGCCTTAGAGACACCATAACCATTCTAACCTTGTTAGCTGAATTAGGTTACAAAGTGAACAAGTCAAAACTCCAGGTGGCCAGGCCGATGGTCACCTTTCTGGGGAGAAACATCTCACACAAAGGTCACACCCTGACTCCAAATCAGAGACAGTCAATACTGTCATTTCCAAAGCCCACTACAGTGTCCCAAATGATGTCATTTTTAGGCCTGACAGGCTACTGCCGCAACTACATACCTAACTACAGTGATTTAGCTCACAGCCTCAGAAAACTCGCAGTGTCAAAAGGTCTGAGTAACGGGAAGGTGGAGCTTGACTGGACGGTTGAGGCAGAGAGGGATTTTATAACTCTAAAACAAGCACTTGCTAGCGCTACTGAATTAGCAGCACCAGACTACACACAACCTTTTCATTTAAATGTTTCTGTAAGAGACAATCATGTTCATGCTTGTCTCTTTCAGAAGGGGGAGAGTGAAGGAAGGAACATTTTATTTTTTCACAGTTCCAAATTAGATCAACCAGTGATAGGAACAGGACCATGCACAACATACATGGCAGGACTCACCACAGCGATAGAGAAGACAGCACACTTGGTAATGTGTCACCCACTAATAGTCAGCACCAATCACGGAGTAATGGCGTTCATAAACTCACAAGCCTTTTCTTTGTCAAGAGCACGACAGAACAAGATAAAAGCCATACTCACACAGCCACACATCACGTACAACACTGCGTCAAAACTTGTGAATCTGACTGATAACATTGAAGTAGCCGAAGATGCGACACCACATGACTGCGCTGACGCCACAGAAAGATACATTCAGCTCAGACCAGAACTGCACAAGGTCAGAATTACTAAACCAGGAGCATGGGAACTCTGTTCAGATGGGAGTTGTTGGAGACAAGGTAACGAACTGAAGGCCTCTTACGCTGTGGTACAAGCATGTGGGGAAGAGTGGGAGGAGGTGGAATCAGGAGTGGTTCCACAACCAGCTTCAGCTCAGCTGGCAGAAATGGTCGCACTCACTAGAGCACTGGAACACGCGTCAGGTCAGATTGTGAACATTTACACAGATTCAGCATACGTGCACGGGGTCATCCACCATGAACTAGTCAGGTGGATGGATAATGGGTATACTAACGCCACGGGACAGCCAATCAAACATTTGAGAGCAGTACATGAGTTGAGTGAAGCTATCATGTTACCCAAAGAAGTGGCTGTGATAAAGGTAAGAGGACATCGGGGTAATGACAGTTTTGTTTCTAGAGGTAATGAAGCTGCTGACAGAGCAGCCAAAGCTGCTGGAGGGTACAACCCACAGAGCTTGTTGTTGCTGGAAACTCATAACATGCCTGAGTTGACGGAGAGCCACCTGGCACAGATCCAAGAACAAGCCACGGTCTATGAGAAGCAATTGTGGATAGACCGGGGAGCCACAGTCACTAAAGGACTCTGGAGGAGTCCAGAAGGGAGAGTAGTTTTGCCCTTAGAGAAGATGAAATTGATACTATGCGAAGCACATGGGCCTACTCACTCCGGAGTGTCGGCCATGGTGACCAAATTAGAATGTTTATGGTGGCATCCATACCTCAGAGACCACGTGAAGCAATACGTGAGCGAATGCGATATCTGTCAGTCATACAATGTGAAGAAACCATACCGGGTGAGAATTGGAGGATACCCAGTGCCCACGGGGCCATTTGAGGAGATTGTGATCGATTACACAGACATGGGGCCAGACAACAGGGTAAGGGGGTACAGGTACCTGCTGGTCATGGTAGACAGATTCACCAAGTGGGTAGAAGCTATACCCACCAAAAAGGAAGATTCAAAATCAGTCATAAAATGGTTGCAAAATGAGTTGATTCCCAGGTACGGCCTACCAAAAGTGATTAGGAGTGACAATGGGTCCCACTTTGATAACAAACACTTGGCAGAAGTAGAACAAAAGCTGGGCCTAACCCACAAGTTTGGCACTGTCTACCACCCACAGTCACAGGGGTTGGTGGAAAGAGCCAACCAGACCATTAAGACTAAACTGGCCAAGGTGTGCGCAGCAGGAGACATGGACTGGGTTCAGGCGCTGCCACTAGTGTTGATGTCCATGAGAGCGACCCCCACGGGAGAATACAATCTCTCACCACACCAGCTCATGACAGGACGACCCATGCCAGGGTGCCCTCGACCAAGGATTGAGGGACCAGCTTTGGAAATCCAGGAACAGGAGATGTCAGAGTACATGAGAGAATTAACCAAGTTGCTTTGTGAAATCAATAAGTCTGTTCAACAGGAAAAAGGAGAAGAAGACCTGGAATCACCCAAGGTGAAGGTGAAGCCAGGGGATTGGGTAAGGATCAAGGTGCACAAGAGGAAGTGGAACGAGCCACGGTGGACAGGAAAGACAAAGGTAAGACTTGGTACCACATTTCACACTGTGTTGCAGCAAAAGAACCAACAAGAACCACAGGAGAGATCAAGACACACCTGGAGGAGACAGGAGAAGCCCCAGGGAAGGAGTTAGTGGTGAGTACCGACCCCAGTGTAGCTTTTTACAGAGAATACATCACAGCCGAGGACTGGTGGGAGGAAGGTGAAGGAGACCTGTTGGAGACTGACTGTGAGGCTATAGCACACTGTGTGAGCGCGGACCTGAACCTGGGAGCTGGAGTGGCTCTGCAGATCAGACAAGCGTTTGGCACTACAGGTATAGCCAAGGTGCCCATAGGCAAGTGTGCCACACAAACCACACAGACACACATTATATTTCATTTAGTGACCAAAAGATACTACAGGGAGAAGCCAGAATTAGGAGATCTGATTTCAAGCATACAACACCTGGCCACATTGTTAATATCATTGAACATTAACACTCTAGCCATACCGAAGCTGGGTTGTGGACTAGACGGATTAGACTGGAGGACTGTGAAACCAATCATTAAAACTTTACTTAAACCAACCGGTACCAAGGTGGTGGTGCACCATCTTCCATCCTAGGATGGAACTGTGGGAAATAAGAGACATGTTGTCGGGACGTGTCGGACGTCCAGATGAGGCCCAGTACCAACAATATGTTAGAGTAGGGAGATTAACTTTGAGAACATGGACTTGGCTATGGGGGGGAACATTTCTAGCCGCAGTGATAATAGGAGCGGTGGTAATATTTAGTGTAGGAAATCAGAAACAACCCAATAACGTGAACGTAACTTTGTGTCGGTGGGACGACAATCACACTGTCTGCAAAGAGGTGAGGCCCGATGAGATCCGCAGCCCTAACCCGCTAGTAAACGCGACCAAACCAGAGAAAATAGACTTTAAAGTAAGAAAACCAAGAGAAGCTGGAACCAGGCCAGTAGGACATTCCAAGGACCGGTGTGTACGGACATACGGAGGTGTGGAATTGAGTTATAGAGATGGTACAGCCTCGAGCTGGACTTTTGACTTATGTGAGGTAGTGGACTGCGGGGGAGCCAATGCCTCATACAGGGGATGTGATTTGTACATATGTTGGACTAATTAAGTTAATGCGGGCTGTCATGGAAGGGGGAGTTTCTATAGTGCAGACTGGTGTCCTGGTTGGGGGTCAGTGATAAAGTACTCGGGGAGATGGAAACCGACATTAGGAGATAAGAAAGGTAACCCTTCCACGACCTCTTTGAGCAAATGGTGGGTCGATGTGTCGTTTCAGCGAGACTATCACGTGTCCCAAAATCCAGTAACTTTTTCTGTCAAATGGAATGGGCAGATATGGGGTAATAACAGACCGTTGTACTTCACCCTGGGGGTGGAACAATCAGGACGTGACATATGGGGAATAATTAAACTCAGCTATTTAGCCAAACCCAAGCCACTCAGCCCAGCAAAACCTGAGGCAAAAATAAAAGAGGTGGAGGATTCAGCAGACAAGTTCACTCTAACCACAGATTTCACTAAATTATCGTCCCAGCATTTAATAGAATTAGCAACCGGTTACAGCGGCTCGAATTTGTGGTTGTCATGGCTAGAACAAAACAGTAGAGAAAATGGGTTAGAAGGTTGTGTGGCCTGTGCGGCGGCCCGACCCGCGTTGATGACCTCACCAGCCCCACTGAATCCTGAAACAGATCCAGTAGGATATCAGTGCATGTTGAATTTAACTAAGGTGAAAAGTATTGCGACCTCAAATTGTTCCAACCTGGACAGTATTTTTCCGTATGTCAAAAATTTGGAAGGAGGTAACGCTCCTTTCGTGCCAGTGAAACTTACAGGGCAATACCAATGTTTTAACTTGACCGAGAAAGACGCAATCATGAGTGTGGGAGAAATTGAACCAGATTGGTGCAACGCCACAACGAAGGTCCCGGGGATAGGGAGAGTAGCCCGGGCAGGGATCTGGTGGTACTGCGGAGGACACACTCTGTTGGCATTAATACCAGGAAGAGCTAAAGCAATCTGTGCTATGGTTAGACTAATCACACCAATAACAATGATAGGGCTGAGGGAAATCACACCGCAGCCTGCTATAGCCCAAGGGAGAAAGAAGCGTGATGCCTTTGATTTGTCCATAGGGTCACCAACATACATTGACTCCATAGGAGTGCCTCGGGGGGTTCCCAATGAATACAAGCTAGTTGATCAAATAGCTACGGGCTTTGAGAACATTCCAATTATATCAGCCTTGTTTCCAGTAACACCGAACAAGAATGTAGATAGGATCAACTTTGTCCATTACAATGTGCTGAGATTAACCAACCTAACGAGAGACGCAATAGAGGGGCTGAGCGAACAACTGAGAGCTACCTCACTGATGGCCGTACAAAACAGAATGGCTCTAGATATGCTCCTGGCGGAAAAAGGGGGTGTATGTTTCATGTTTGGCGACAACTGTTGTACCTTCATTCCCAATAACACCGCACCGGACGGGTCGGTGACCAGAGCTCTGGACGGACTGAAGGCCTTATCTAAGGAGATGCAGGAGGCCTCAGGTATCAGTAACCCCATGGAGGAGTGGTTCACGAAGGTGTTTGGGAAATGGAAGGCACTAATTATGTCCTTGTTTATGTCAGTAGCAGTGTTCATTGCAATTGTTGTTATTTGTGGATGTTGTTGTATACCATGTATCAGATCTCTCACCCAAAGGTTGATCACAGCCGCGATTGAGAAGGGGGATGCAAAGAACCCACCACCATACACCATGCCACTGATGGTGGAGGATGATGATGACATATCATCTGAAGAAGACGATTCTGTGTGAAAAACTTGTTGTTTTTGATTAATTATGCTTGCTTTGTAGGTATTGGCAGCGACAGCGACTGATGAAGAATGAAGACGCACCACACATTAGAGCACAACCAACAGCACATGAAAGCTGATTCACTAGCTTAAAAGTAATATGCATGACACATGGGCACATTAATAGAACGGGTCGAGGTGATCTCCCACCAGGCGGGACCTGGGTCTCGGGGACAACGTCAAGTCACGAGACCGTGGGAGATGAAGGGGGGCATCTCCGAATAGTCTGAAAGGTCTCGGCCCACGACTGGGGAGTGATCCAGAACCCACCAATCACATAAAAGAACACATAGACGTTGTACTAACTGACATAGTCACACTATGAATGTATACACATTTAGGGATTTTTATGATTGTCTTTCTTTTAATAAGTGCACTGGGCTAGATAGATTTTAGTATTAGACTAGAGTTAGACCAATGTTTTGGTCTAAAAGGGGGAATGTTGGAAAAAAGAAAATTAAAGGCTAATAACTTGATGTGTCAATTTAGTGTTTTTCAGGAAGACTGTGGGAAAGCAGGAGTAAGGAGGCCTCAGTGGCCTTGAGGAGAACAGAAGGGGCCTATTCAGTGCAGGATGTGTAGCAAGCAGTTTTTAGATAACCAGGCACACAGGCTAGGAGAAGAGGAGCAGGTGAATTTCCATGGAGAGCAGCCAGGATTGGGGAGTTATCGAAACTTAACAATTCGAAACTTATGGACAGAGAGTATGAAAGAAAGGACATCGCCCAGCACGGGAGGCTTTTCGCTTGGACACTGCTGAGATCCACTTGGGTTAGGTAGATTCCTAGGCAACTAGCACCAGTGCACTGAAGAGTTTGTACCACGTATACTTCTATTATATTGCATTCAATTATATTCTATATAAATCATTTTAAAAGAACTTTTGTTGTCGAGACTTTGCTTGGACCACTCAGTCAAAAACCAGTCGGTTCATCGGGGCGGTGTTGGGGCCCGTCTGGGTCGGAGAAGAAAATTCCCAACACTACTCATGTGTCATGTATGGCTTTGTATGTAGATTTTGTGGTCTCTTTGGGTCAGGATCTTGTGAATGTTTGTCCTAACACAAACAGCATGGTTTATGTGATGGAATTGCTTGAAATGTGTTGGAGGCTGTGATTTTGCTGAAGAGAGTTCATGTCTCTCGTGTGCTGTGCCCTTGTGCTTTGGAGAGGTCTCGTCTGGGTTGTGAGACATGCCTGCTTAGAGACATGCCCACGATTTTCAACATAGGTGGCTTTAAACCTGGTTATGGTTATGTTGTACAATTAGTAAATATGTGTGTATTTATGTGTGTCATTTAGTTTACCTTGCTCTGTGTTGGTTTATGTGACTGTTTATGTGACTGAAACATTTTATTTTGTAGATTATAAAAAGAATAATCAAAACGAGGCCGTGCCCTTAGGCTATAGGGATTTTACCATGGCAACGGCACAACAAATTCAAAAGAAATTGTTTCTCCATATAAATGCGCCATTCACGCGTTTTTGCAAATTTACAAATTGCTTGTGCCTTTTTTTACGAGTTTTGACGTCTCCCAACTGTTTTACACAGGTATAGTGAGACTACATTTCACCTTTGCTTCTTTTTATAGAATGACCAATGGTAAGTATTATCTTTTTTGAAGTATACGTGTACTGAGGACTGTTGTAAGGTGACTGGATATAATGTAATAAGCAATATAATTTGTGAACAGTATATGGACTACTCATGTGTCATGTATGGCTTTGTATGTAGATTTTGTGGTCTCTTTGGGTCAGGATCTTGTGAATGTTTGTCCTAACACAAACAGCATGGTTTATGTGATGGAATTGCTTGAAATGTGTTGGAGGCTGTGATTTTGCTGAAGAGAGTTCATGTCTCTCGTGTGCTGTGCCCTTGTGCTTTGGAGAGGTCTCGTCTGGGTTGTGAGACATGCCTGCTTAGAGACATGCCCACGATTTTCAACATAGGTGGCTTTAAACCTGGTTATGGTTATGTTGTACAATTAGTAAATATGTGTGTATTTATGTGTGTCATTTAGTTTACCTTGATCTGTGTTGGTTTATGTGACTGTTTATGTGACTGAAACATTTTATTTTGTAGATTATAAAAAGAATAATCAAAACGAGGCCTTGCCCTTAGGCTATAGGGATTTTACCATGGCAACGGCACAACAAATTCAAAAGAAATTGTTTCTCCATATAAACGCGCCACTCACGCGTTTTTGCAAATTTACAAATTGCTTGTGCCTTTTTTAATGAGTTTTGACGTCTACCAACTGTTTTACACAGGTATAGTGAGACTACATTTCACCTTTGCTTCTTTTTATAGAATGACCAATGGTAAGTATTATCTTTTTTGAAGTATACGTGTCCTGAGGACTGTTGTAAGGTGACTGGATATAATGTAATAAGTAATATAATTTGTGAACAGTATATGGACTACTCATGTGTCATGTATGGCTTTGTATGTAGATTTTGTGGTCTCTTTGGGTCAGGATTTTGTGAATGTTTGTCCTAACCCAATCAGCATGGTTTATGTGATGGAATTGCTTGAAATATGTTGGAGGCTGTGATTTTGCTGAAGAGAGTTCATGTCTCTCGTGTGTGCTGTGCCCTTGTGCTTTGGAGAGGTCTCGTCTGTGTTGTGAGACATGCCTGCTTAGAGACATGCCCACGATTTTCAACACAGGTGGCTTTAAACCTGGTTATGGTTATGTTGTACAATTAGTAAATATGTGTGTATTTATGTGTGTCATTTAGTTTACCTTGATCTGTGTTGGTTTATGTGACTGTTTATGTGACTGAAACATTTTATTTTGTAGATTATAAAAAGAATAATCAAAACGAGGCCTTGCCCTTAGGCTATAGGGATTTTACCATGGCAACGGCACAACAAATTCAAAAGAAATTGTTTCTCCATATAAACGCGCCACTCACGCGTTTTTGCAAATTTACAAATTGCTTGTGCCTTTTTTAATGAGTTTTGACGTCTACCAACTGTTTTACACAGGTATAGTGAGACTACATTTCACCTTTGCTTCTTTTTATAGAATGACCAATGGTAAGTATTATCTTTTTTGAAGTATACGTGTCCTGTGGACTGTTGTAAGGTGACTGGATATAATGTAATAAGCAATCAAATTTGTGAACAGTATATGGACTACTCATGTGTCATGTATGGCTTTGTATGTAGATTTTGTGGTCTCTTTGGGTCAGGATCTTGTGAATGTTTGTCCTAACACAAACAGCATGGTTTATGTGATGGAATTGCTTGAAATGTGTTGGAGGCTGTGATTTTGCTGAAGAGAGTTCATGTCTCTCGTGTGCTGTGCCCTTGTGCTTTGGAGAGGTCTCGTCTGGGTTGTGAGACATGCCTGCTTAGAGACATGCCCACGATTTTCAACATAGGTGGCTTTAAACCTGGTTATGGTTATGTTGTACAATTAGTAAATATGTGTGTATTTATGTGTGTCATTTAGTTTACCTTGATCTGTGTTGGTTTATGTGACTGTTTATGTGACTGAAACATTTTATTTTGTAGATTATAAAAAGAATAATCAAAACGAGGCCTTGCCCTTAGGCTATAGGGATTTTACCATGGCAACGGCACAACAAATTCAAAAGAAATTGTTTCTCCATATAAACGCGCCACTCACGCGTTTTTGCAAATTTACAAATTGCTTGTGCCTTTTTTAATGAGTTTTGACGTCTACCAACTGTTTTACACAGGTATAGTGAGACTACATTTCACCTTTGCTTCTTTTTATAGAATGACCAATGGTAAGTATTATCTTTTTTGAAGTATACGTGTCCTGAGGACTGTTGTAAGGTGACTGGATATAATGTAATAAGTAATATAATTTGTGAACAGTATATGGACTACTCATGTGTCATGTATGGCTTTGTATGTAGATTTTGTGGTCTCTTTGGGTCAGGATTTTGTGAATGTTTGTCCTAACCCAATCAGCATGGTTTATGTGATGGAATTGCTTGAAATATGTTGGAGGCTGTGATTTTGCTGAAGAGAGTTCATGTCTCTCGTGTGTGCTGTGCCCTTGTGCTTTGGAGAGGTCTCGTCTGTGTTGTGAGACATGCCTGCTTAGAGACATGCCCACGATTTTCAACACAGGTGGCTTTAAACCTGGTTATGGTTATGTTGTACAATTAGTAAATATGTGTGTATTTATGTGTGTCATTTAGTTTACCTTGCTCTGTGTTGGTTTATGTGACTGTTTATGTGACTGAAACATTTTATTTTGTAGATTATAAAAAGAATAATCAAAACGAGGCCGTGCCCTTAGGCTATAGGGATTTTACCATGGCAACGGCACAACAAATTCAAAAGAAATTGTTTCTCCATATAAACGCGCCATTCACGCGTTTTTGCAAATTTACAAATTGCTTGTGCCTTTTTTTACGAGTTTTGACGTCTCCCAACTGTTTTACACAGGTATAGTGAGACTACATTTCACCTTTGCTTCTTTTTATAGAATGAACAATGGTAAGTATTATCTTTTTTGAAGTATACGTGTACTGAGGACTGTTGTAAGGTGACTGGATATAATGTAATAAGCAATATAATTTGTGAACAGTATATGGACTACTCATGTGTCATGTATGGCTTTGTATGTAGATTTTGTGGTCTCTTTGGGTCAGGATCTTGTGAATGTTTGTCCTAACACAAACAGCATGGTTTATGTGATGGAATTGCTTGAAATGTGTTGGAGGCTGTGATTTTGCTGAAGAGAGTTCATGTCTCTCGTGTGCTGTGCCCTTGTGCTTTGGAGAGGTCTCGTCTGGGTTGTGAGACATGCCTGCTTAGAGACATGCCCACGATTTTCAACATAGGTGGCTTTAAACCTGGTTATGGTTATGTTGTACAATTAGTAAATATGTGTGTATTTATGTGTGTCATTTAGTTTACCTTGATCTGTGTTGGTTTATGTGACTGTTTATGTGACTGAAACATTTTATTTTGTAGATTATAAAAAGAATAATCAAAACGAGGCCTTGCCCTTAGGCTATAGGGATTTTACCATGGCAACGGCACAACAAATTCAAAAGAAATTGTTTCTCCATATAAACGCGCCACTCACGCGTTTTTGCAAATTTACAAATTGCTTGTGCCTTTTTTAATGAGTTTTGACGTCTACCAACTGTTTTACACAGGTATAGTGAGACTACATTTCACCTTTGCTTCTTTTTATAGAATGACCAATGGTAAGTATTATCTTTTTTGAAGTATACGTGTCCTGAGGACTGTTGTAAGGTGACTGGATATAATGTAATAAGTAATATAATTTGTGAACAGTATATGGACTACTCATGTGTCATGTATGGCTTTGTATGTAGATTTTGTGGTCTCTTTGGGTCAGGATTTTGTGAATGTTTGTCCTAACCCAATCAGCATGGTTTATGTGATGGAATTGCTTGAAATATGTTGGAGGCTGTGATTTTGCTGAAGAGAGTTCATGTCTCTCGTGTGTGCTGTGCCCTTGTGCTTTGGAGAGGTCTCGTCTGTGTTGTGAGACATGCCTGCTTAGAGACATGCCCACGATTTTCAACACAGGTGGCTTTAAACCTGGTTATGGTTATGTTGTACAATTAGTAAATATGTGTGTATTTATGTGTGTCATTTAGTTTACCTTGATCTGTGTTGGTTTATGTGACTGTTTATGTGACTGAAACATTTTATTTTGTAGATTATAAAAAGAATAATCAAAACGAGGCCTTGCCCTTAGGCTATAGGGATTTTACCATGGCAACGGCACAACAAATTCAAAAGAAATTGTTTCTCCATATAAACGCGCCACTCACGCGTTTTTGCAAATTTACAAATTGCTTGTGCCTTTTTTAATGAGTTTTGACGTCTACCATTTGTTTTACACAGGTATAGTGAGACTACATTTCACCTTTGCTTCTTTTTATAGAATGACCAATGGTAAGTATTATCTTTTTTGAAGTATACGTGTCCTGTGGACTGTTGTAAGGTGACTGGATATAATGTAATAAGCAATCAAATTTGTGAACAGTATATGGACTACTCATGTGTCATGTATGGCTTTGTATGTAGATTTTGTGGTCTCTTTGGGTCAGGATCTTGTGAATGTTTGTCCTAACACAAACAGCATGGTTTATGTGATGGAATTGCTTGAAATGTGTTGGAGGCTGTGATTTTGCTGAAGAGAGTTCATGTCTCTCGTGTGCTGTGCCCTTGTGCTTTGGAGAGGTCTCGTCTGGGTTGTGAGACATGCCTGCTTAGAGACATGCCCACGATTTTCAACATAGGTGGCTTTAAACCTGGTTATGGTTATGTTGTACAATTAGTAAATATGTGTGTATTTATGTGTGTCATTTAGTTTACCTTGATCTGTGTTGGTTTATGTGACTGTTTATGTGACTGAAACATTTTATTTTGTAGATTATAAAAAGAATAATCAAAACGAGGCCTTGCCCTTAGGCTATAGGGATTTTACCATGGCAACGGCACAACAAATTCAAAAGAAATTGTTTCTCCATATAAACGCGCCACTCACGCGTTTTTGCAAATTTACAAATTGCTTGTGCCTTTTTTAATGAGTTTTGACGTCTACCAACTGTTTTACACAGGTATAGTGAGACTACATTTCACCTTTGCTTCTTTTTATAGAATGACCAATGGTAAGTATTATCTTTTTTGAAGTATACGTGTCCTGAGGACTGTTGTAAGGTGACTGGATATAATGTAATAAGTAATATAATTTGTGAACAGTATATGGACTACTCATGTGTCATGTATGGCTTTGTATGTAGATTTTGTGGTCTCTTTGGGTCAGGATTTTGTGAATGTTTGTCCTAACCCAATCAGCATGGTTTATGTGATGGAATTGCTTGAAATATGTTGGAGGCTGTGATTTTGCTGAAGAGAGTTCATGTCTCTCGTGTGTGCTGTGCCCTTGTGCTTTGGAGAGGTCTCGTCTGTGTTGTGAGACATGCCTGCTTAGAGACATGCCCACGATTTTCAACACAGGTGGCTTTAAACCTGGTTATGGTTATGTTGTACAATTAGTAAATATGTGTGTATTTATGTGTGTCATTTAGTTTACCTTGCTCTGTGTTGGTTTATGTGACTGTTTATGTGACTGAAACATTTTATTTTGTAGATTATAAAAAGAATAATCAAAACGAGGCCGTGCCCTTAGGCTATAGGGATTTTACCATGGCAACGGCACAACAAATTCAAAAGAAATTGTTTCTCCATATAAACGCGCCATTCACGCGTTTTTGCAAATTTACAAATTGCTTGTGCCTTTTTTAATGAGTTTTGACGTCTACCAACTGTTTTACACAGGTATAGTGAGACTACATTTCACCTTTGCTTCTTTTTATAGAATGACCAATGGTAAGTATTATCTTTTTTGAAGTATACGTGTACTGAGGACTGTTGTAAGGTGACTGGATATAATGTAATAAGCAATATAATTTGTGAACAGTATATGGACTACTCGTGTCATGTATGGCTTTGTATGTAGATTTTGTGGTCTCTTTGGGTCAGGATCTTGTGAATGTTTGTCCTAACACAAACAGCATGGTTTATGTGATGGAATTGCTTGAAATGTGTTGGAGGCTGTGATTTTGCTGAAGAGAGTTCATGTCTCTCGTGTGCTGTGCCCTTGTGCTTTGGAGAGGTCTCGTCTGGGTTGTGAGACATGCCTGCTTAGAGACATGCCCACGATTTTCAACATAGGTGGCTTTAAACCTGGTTATGGTTATGTTGTACAATTAGTAAATATGTGTGTATTTATGTGTGTCATTTAGTTTACCTTGATCTGTGTTGGTTTATGTGACTGTTTATGTGACTGAAACATTTTATTTTGTAGATTATAAAAAGAATAATCAAAACGAGGCCTTGCCCTTAGGCTATAGGGATTTTACCATGGCAACGGCACAACAAATTCAAAAGAAATTGTTTCTCCATATAAACGCGCCACTCACGCGTTTTTGCAAATTTACAAATTGCTTGTGCCTTTTTTAATGAGTTTTGACGTCTACCAACTGTTTTACACAGGTATAGTGAGACTACATTTCACCTTTGCTTCTTTTTATAGAATGACCAATGGTAAGTATTATCTTTTTTGAAGTATACGTGTCCTGTGGACTGTTGTAAGGTGACTGGATATAATGTAATAAGCAATCAAATTTGTGAACAGTATATGGACTACTCATGTGTCATGTATGGATTTGTATGTAGATTTTGTGGTCTCTTTGGGTCAGGATCTTGTGAATGTTTGTCCTAACACAAACAGCATGGTTTATGTGATGGAATTGCTTGAAATGTGTTGGAGGCTGTGATTTTGCTGAAGAGAGTTCATGTCTCTCGTGTGTGCTGTGCCCTTGTGCTTTGGAGAGGTCTCGTCTGTGTTGTGAGACATGCCTGCTTAGAGACATGCCCACGATTTTCAACACAGGTGGCTTTAAACCTGGTTATGGTTATGTTGTACAATTAGTAAATATGTGTGTATTTATGTGTGTCATTTACTTTACCTTGCTCTGTGTTGGTTTATGTGACTGTTTATGTGACTGAAACATTTTATTTTGTAGAGTATAAAAAGAATAATCAAAACGAGGCCGTGCCCGTAGGCTATAGGGATTTTACCATGGCAACGGCACAACAAATTCAAAAGAAATTGTTTCTCCATATAAACGCGCCATTCACGCGTTTTTGCAAATTTACAAATTGCTTGTGCCTTTTTTTACGAGTTTTGACGTCTCCCAACTGTTTTACACAGGTATAGTGAGACTACATTTCACCTTTGCTTCTTTTTATAGAATGACCAATGGTAAGTATTATCTTTTTTGAAGTATACGTGTACTGAGGACTGTTGTAAGGTGACTGGATATAATGTAATAAGCAATGTAATTTGTGAACAGTATATGGACTACTCATGTGTCATGTATGGCTTTGTATGTAGATTTTGTGGTCTCTTTGGGTCAGGATCTTGTGAATGTTTGTCCTAACACAAACAGCATGGTTTATGTGATGGAATTGCTTGAAATGTGTTGGAGGCTGTGATTTTGCTGAAGAGAGTTCATGTCTCTCGTGTGCTGTGCCCTTGTGCTTTGGAGAGGTCTCGTCTGTGTTGTGAGACATGCCTGCTTAGAGACATGCCCACGATTTTCAACACAGGTGGCTTTAAACCTGGTTATGGTTATGTTGTACAATTAGTAAATATGTGTGTATTTATGTGTGTCATTTAGTTTACCTTGATCTGTGTTGGTTTATGTGACTGTTTATGTGACTGAAACATTTTATTTTGTAGATTATAAAAAGAATAATCAAAACGAGGCCTTGCCCTTAGGCTATAGGGATTTTACCATGGCAACGGCACAACAAATTCAAAAGAAATTGTTTCTCCATATAAACGCGCCACTCACGCGTTTTTGCAAATTTACAAATTGCTTGTGCCTTTTTTAATGAGTTTTGACGTCTACCAACTGTTTTACACAGGTATAGTGAGACTACATTTCACCTTTGCTTCTTTTTATAGAATGACCAATGGTAAGTATTATCTTTTTTGAAGTATACGTGTCCTGTGGACTGTTGTAAGGTGACTGGATATAATGTAATAAGCAATCAAATTTGTGAACAGTATATGGACTACTCATGTGTCATGTATGGATTTGTATGTAGATTTTGTGGTCTCTTTGGGTCAGGATCTTGTGAATGTTTGTCCTAACACAAACAGCATGGTTTATGTGATGGAATTGCTTGAAATGTGTTGGAGGCTGTGATTTTGCTGAAGAGAGTTCATGTCTCTCGTGTGCTGTGCCCTTGTGCTTTGGAGAGGTCTCGTCTGTGTTGTGAGACATGCCTGCTTAGAGACATGCCCACGATTTTCAACACATGTGGCTTTAAACCTGGTTATGGTTATGTTGTACAATTAGTAAATATGTGTGTATTTATGTGTGTCATTTAGTTTACCTTGCTCTGTGTTGGTTTATGTAACTGTTTATGTGACTGAAACATTTTATTTTGTAGATTATAAAAAGAATAATCAAAACGAGGCCTTGCCCTTAGGCTATAGGGATTTTACCATGGCAACGGCACAACAAATTCAAAAGAAATTGTTTCTCCATATAAACGCGCCACTCACGCGTTTTTGCAAATTTACAAATTGCTTGTGCCTTTTTTTATGAGTTTTGACGTCTACCAACTGTTTTACACAGGTATAGTGAGACTACATTTCACCTTTGCTTCTTTTTATAGAATGACCAATGGTAAGTATTATCTTTTTTGAAGTATACGTGTCCTGAGGACTGTTGTAAGGTGACTGGATATAATGTAATAAGTAATATAATTTGTGAACAGTATATGGACTACTCATGTGTCATGTATGGCTTTGTATGTAGATTTTGTGGTCTCTTTGGGTCAGGATTTTGTGAATGTTTGTCCTAACCCAATCAGCATGGTTTATGTGATGGAATTGCTTGAAATATGTTGGAGGCTGTGATTTTGCTGAAGAGAGTTCATGTCTCTCGTGTGTGCTGTGCCCTTGTGCTTTGGAGAGGTCTCGTCTGTGTTGTGAGACATGCCTGCTTAGAGACATGCCCACGATTTTCAACACAGGTGGCTTTAAACCTGGTTATGGTTATGTTGTACAATTAGTAAATATGTGTGTATTTATGTGTGTCATTTAGTTTACCTTGCTCTGTGTTGGTTTATGTGACTGTTTATGTGACTGAAACATTTTATTTTGTAGATTATAAAAAGAATAATCAAAACGAGGCTGTGCCCTTAGGCTATAGGGATTTTACCATGGCAACGGCACAACAAATTCAAAAGAAATTGTTTCTCCATATAAACGCGCCATTCACGCGTTTTTGCAAATTTACAAATTGCTTGTGCCTTTTTTTACGAGTTTTGACGTCTCCCAACTGTTTTACACAGGTATAGTGAGACTACATTTCACCTTTGCTTCTTTTTATAGAATGACCAATGGTAAGTATTATCTTTTTTGAAGTATACGTGTACTGAGGACTGTTGTAAGGTGACTGGATATAATGTAATAAGCAATCAAATTTGTGAACAGTATATGGACTACTCATGTGTCATGTATGGATTTGTATGTAGATTTTGTGGTCTCTTTGGGTCAGGATCTTGTGAATGTTTGTCCTAACACAAACAGCATGGTTTATGTGATGGAATTGCTTGAAATGTGTTGGAGGCTGTGATTTTGCTGAAGAGAGTTCATGTCTCTCGTGTGCTGTGCCCTTGTGCTTTGGAGAGGTCTCGTCTGTGTTGTGAGACATGCCTGCTTAGAGACATGCCCACGATTTTCAACACATGTGGCTTTAAACCTGGTTATGGTTATGTTGTACAATTAGTAAATATGTGTGTATTTATGTGTGTCATTTAGTTTACCTTGCTCTGTGTTGGTTTATGTAACTGTTTATGTGACTGAAACATTTTATTTTGTAGATTATAAAAAGAATAATCAAAACGAGGCCTTGCCCTTAGGCTATAGGGATTTTACCATGGCAACGGCACAACAAATTCAAAAGAAATTGTTTCTCCATATAAACGCGCCACTCACGCGTTTTTGCAAATTTACAAATTGCTTGTGCCTTTTTTTATGAGTTTTGACGTCTACCAACTGTTTTACACAGGTATAGTGAGACTACATTTCACCTTTGCTTCTTTTTATAGAATGACCAATGGTAAGTATTATCTTTTTTGAAGTATACGTGTCCTGAGGACTGTTGTAAGGTGACTGGATATAATGTAATAAGTAATATAATTTGTGAACAGTATATGGATTACTCATGTGTCATGTATGGCTTTGTATGTAGATTTTGTGGTCTCTTTGGGTCAGGATTTTGTGAATGTTTGTCCTAACCCAATCAGCATGGTTTATGTGATGGAATTGCTTGAAATATGTTGGAGGCTGTGATTTTGCTGAAGAGAGTTCATGTCTCTCGTGTGTGCTGTGCCCTTGTGCTTTGGAGAGGTCTCGTCTGTGTTGTGAGACATGCCTGCTTAGAGACATGCCCACGATTTTCAACACAGGTGGCTTTAAACCTGGTTATGGTTATGTTGTACAATTAGTAAATATGTGTGTATTTATGTGTGTCATTTAGTTTACCTTGCTCTGTGTTGGTTTATGTGACTGTTTATGTGACTGAAACATTTTATTTTGTAGATTATAAAAAGAATAATCAAAACGAGGCTGTGCCCTTAGGCTATAGGGATTTTACCATGGCAACGGCACAACAAATTCAAAAGAAATTGTTTCTCCATATAAACGCGCCATTCACGCGTTTTTGCAAATTTACAAATTGCTTGTGCCTTTTTTTACGAGTTTTGACGTCTCCCAACTGTTTTACACAGGTATAGTGAGACTACATTTCACCTTTGCTTCTTTTTATAGAATGACCAATGGTAAGTATTATCTTTTTTGAAGTATACGTGTACTGAGGACTGTTGTAAGGTGACTGGATATAATGTAATAAGCAATGTAATTTGTGAACAGTATATGGACTACTCATGTGTCATGTATGGCTTTGTATGTAGATTTTGTGGTCTCTTTGGGTCAGGATCTTGTGAATGTTTGTCCTAACACAAACAGCATGGTTTATGTGATGGAATTGCTTGAAATGTGTTGGAGGCTGTGATTTTGCTGAAGAGAGTTCATGTCTCTCGTGTGCTGTGCCCTTGTGCTTTGGAGAGGTCTCGTCTGTGTTGTGAGACATGCCTGCTTAGAGACATGCCCACGATTTTCAACACAGGTGGCTTTAAACCTGGTTATGGTTATGTTGTACAATTAGTAAATATGTGTGTATTTATGTGTGTCATTTAGTTTACCTTGATCTGTGTTGGTTTATGTGACTGTTTATGTGACTGAAACATTTTATTTTGTAGATTATAAAAAGAATAATCAAAACGAGGCCTTGCCCTTAGGCTATAGGGATTTTACCATGGCAACGGCACAACAAATTCAAAAGAAATTGTTTCTCCATATAAACGCGCCACTCACGCGTTTTTGCAAATTTACAAATTGCTTGTGCCTTTTTTAATGAGTTTTGACGTCTACCAACTGTTTTACACAGGTATAGTGAGACTACATTTCACCTTTGCTTCTTTTTATAGAATGACCAATGGTAAGTATTATCTTTTTTGAAGTATACGTGTCCTGTGGACTGTTGTAAGGTGACTGGATATAATGTAATAAGCAATCAAATTTGTGAACAGTATATGGACTACTCATGTGTCATGTATGGATTTGTATGTAGATTTTGTGGTCTCTTTGGGTCAGGATCTTGTGAATGTTTGTCCTAACACAAACAGCATGGTTTATGTGATGGAATTGCTTGAAATGTGTTGGAGGCTGTGATTTTGCTGAAGAGAGTTCATGTCTCTCGTGTGCTGTGCCCTTGTGCTTTGGAGAGGTCTCGTCTGTGTTGTGAGACATGCCTGCTTAGAGACATGCCCACGATTTTCAACACATGTGGCTTTAAACCTGGTTATGGTTATGTTGTACAATTAGTAAATATGTGTGTATTTATGTGTGTCATTTAGTTTACCTTGCTCTGTGTTGGTTTATGTAACTGTTTATGTGACTGAAACATTTTATTTTGTAGATTATAAAAAGAATAATCAAAACGAGGCCTTGCCCTTAGGCTATAGGGATTTTACCATGGCAACGGCACAACAAATTCAAAAGAAATTGTTTCTCCATATAAACGCGCCACTCACGCGTTTTTGCAAATTTACAAATTGCTTGTGCCTTTTTTTATGAGTTTTGACGTCTACCAACTGTTTTACACAGGTATAGTGAGACTACATTTCACCTTTGCTTCTTTTTATAGAATGACCAATGGTAAGTATTATCTTTTTTGAAGTATACGTGTCCTGAGGACTGTTGTAAGGTGACTGGATATAATGTAATAAGTAATATAATTTGTGAACAGTATATGGACTACTCATGTGTCATGTATGGCTTTGTATGTAGATTTTGTGGTCTCTTTGGGTCAGGATTTTGTGAATGTTTGTCCTAACCCAATCAGCATGGTTTATGTGATGGAATTGCTTGAAATATGTTGGAGGCTGTGATTTTGCTGAAGAGAGTTCATGTCTCTCGTGTGTGCTGTGCCCTTGTGCTTTGGAGAGGTCTCGTCTGTGTTGTGAGACATGCCTGCTTAGAGACATGCCCACGATTTTCAACACAGGTGGCTTTAAACCTGGTTATGGTTATGTTGTACAATTAGTAAATATGTGTGTATTTATGTGTGTCATTTAGTTTACCTTGCTCTGTGTTGGTTTATGTGACTGTTTATGTGACTGAAACATTTTATTTTGTAGATTATAAAAAGAATAATCAAAACGAGGCTGTGCCCTTAGGCTATAGGGATTTTACCATGGCAACGGCACAACAAATTCAAAAGAAATTGTTTCTCCATATAAACGCGCCATTCACGCGTTTTTGCAAATTTACAAATTGCTTGTGCCTTTTTTTACGAGTTTTGACGTCTACCAACTGTTTTACACAGGTATAGTAAGACTACATTTCACCTTTGCTTCTTTTTATAGAATGACAAATGGTAAGTATTATCTTTTTTGAAGTATACGTGTACTGAGGACTGTTGTAAGGTGACTGGATATAATGTAATAAGCAATATAATTTGTGAACAGTATATGGACTATTCATGTTTCATGTATGGCTTTGTATGTAGATTTTGTGGTCTCTTTGGGTCAGGATCTTGTGAATGTTTGTCCTAACACAAACAGCATGGTTTATGTGATGGAATTGCTTGAAATGTGTTGGAGGCTGTGATTTTGCTGAAGAGAGTTCATGTCTCTCGTGTGCTGTGCCCTTGTGCTTTGGAGAGGTCTCGTCTGGGTTGTGAGACATGCCTGCTTAGAGACATGCCCACGATTTTCAACACAGGTGGCTTTAAACCTGGTTATGGTTATGTTGTACAATTAGTAAATATGTGTGTATTTATGTGTGTCATTTAGTTTACCTTGCTCTGTGTTGGTTTATGTAACTGTTTATGTGACTGAAACATTTTATTTTGTAGATTATAAAAAGAATAATCAAAACGAGGCCTTGCCCTTAGGCTATAGGGATTTTACCATGGCAACGGCACAACAAATTCAAAAGAAATTGTTTCTCCATATAAACGCGCCACTCACGCGTTTTTGCAAATTTACAAATTGCTTGTGCCTTTTTTTATGAGTTTTGACGTCTACCAACTGTTTTACACAGGTATAGTGAGACTACATTTCACCTTTGCTTCTTTTTATAGAATGACCAATGGTAAGTATTATCTTTTTTGAAGTATACGTGTCCTGAGGACTGTTGTAAGGTGACTGGATATAATGTAATAAGTAATATAATTTGTGAACAGTATATGGACTACTCATGTGTCATGTATGGCTTTGTATGTAGATTTTGTGGTCTCTTTGGGTCAGGATTTTGTGAATGTTTGTCCTAACCCAATCAGCATGGTTTATGTGATGGAATTGCTTGAAATATGTTGGAGGCTGTGATTTTGCTGAAGAGAGTTCATGTCTCTCGTGTGTGCTGTGCCCTTGTGCTTTGGAGAGGTCTCGTCTGTGTTGTGAGACATGCCTGCTTAGAGACATGCCCACGATTTTCAACACAGGTGGCTTTAAACCTGGTTATGGTTATGTTGTACAATTAGTAAATATGTGTGTATTTATGTGTGTCATTTAGTTTACCTTGCTCTGTGTTGGTTTATGTGACTGTTTATGTGACTGAAACATTTTATTTTGTAGATTATAAAAAGAATAATCAAAACGAGGCCGTGCCCTTAGGCTATAGGGATTTTACCATGGCAACGGCACAACAAATTCAAAAGAAATTGTTTCTCCATATAAACGCGCCATTCACGCGTTTTTGCAAATTTACAAATTGCTTGTGCCTTTTTTTACGAGTTTTGACGTCTCCCAACTGTTTTACACAGGTATAGTGAGACTACATTTCACCTTTGCTTCTTTTTATAGAATGACCAATGGTAAGTATTATCTTTTTTTAAGTATACGTGTACTGAGGACTGTTGTAAGGTGACTGGATATAATGTAATAAGCAATATAATTTGTGAACAGTATATGGACTACTCATGTGTCATGTATGGCTTTGTATGTAGATTTTGTGGTCTCTTTGGGTCAGGATCTTGTGAATGTTTGTCCTAACACAAACAGCATGGTTTATGTGATGGAATTGCTTGAAATGTGTTGGAGGCTGTGATTTTGCTGAAGAGAGTTCATGTCTCTCGTGTGCTGTGCCCTTGTGCTTTGGAAAGGTCTCGTCTGTGTTGTGAGACATGCCTGCTTAGAGACATGCCCACGATTTTCAACACAGGTGGCTTTAAACCTGGTTATGGTTATGTTGTACAATTAGTAAATATGTGTGTATTTATGTGTGTCATTTAGTTTACCTTGATCTGTGTTGGTTTATGTGACTGTTTATGTGACTGAAACATTTTATTTTGTAGATTATAAAAAGAATAATCAAAACGAGGCCTTGCCCTTAGGCTATAGGGATTTTACCATGGCAACGGCACAACAAATTCAAAAGAAATTGTTTCTCCATATAAACGCGCCACTCACGCGTTTTTGCAAATTTACAAATTGCTTGTGCCTTTTTTAATGAGTTTTGACGTCTACCAACTGTTTTACACAGGTATAGTGAGACTACATTTCACCTTTGCTTCTTTTTATAGAATGACCAATGGTAAGTATTATCTTTTTTGAAGTATACGTGTCCTGAGGACTGTTGTAAGGTGACTGGATATAATGTAATAAGTAATATAATTTGTGAACAGTATATGGACTACTCATGTGTCATGTATGGCTTTGTATGTAGATTTTGTGGTCTCTTTGGGTCAGGATTTTGTGAATGTTTGTCCTAACCCAATCAGCATGGTTTATGTGATGGAATTGCTTGAAATATGTTGGAGGCTGTGATTTTGCTGAAGAGAGTTCATGTCTCTCGTGTGTGCTGTGCCCTTGTGCTTTGGAGAGGTCTCGTCTGTGTTGTGAGACATGCCTGCTTAGAGACATGCCCACGATTTTCAACACAGGTGGCTTTAAACCTGGTTATGGTTATGTTGTACAATTAGTAAATATGTGTGTATTTATGTGTGTCATTTAGTTTACCTTGCTCTGTGTTGGTTTATGTGACTGTTTATGTGACTGAAACATTTTATTTTGTAGATTATAAAAAGAATAATCAAAACGAGGCCGTGCCCTTAGGCTATAGGGATTTTACCATGGCAACGGCACAACAAATTCAAAAGAAATTGTTTCTCCATATAAACGCGCCATTCACGCGTTTTTGCAAATTTACAAATTGCTTGTGCCTTTTTTTACGAGTTTTGACGTCTCCCAACTGTTTTACACAGGTATAGTGAGACTACATTTCACCTTTGCTTCTTTTTATAGAATGACCAATGGTAAGTATTATCTTTTTTAAAGTATACGTGTACTGAGGACTGTTGTAAGGTGACTGGATATAATGTAATAAGCAATATAATTTGTGAACAGTATATGGACTACTCATGTGTCATGTATGGCTTTGTATGTAGATTTTGTGGTCTCTTTGGGTCAGGATCTTGTGAATGTTTGTCCTAAAACAAACAGCATGGTTTATGTGATGGAATTGCTTGAAATGTGTTGGAGGCTGTGATTTTGCTGAAGAGAGTTCATGTCTCTCGTGTGCTGTGCCCTTGTGCTTTGGAGAGGTCTCGTCTGGGTTGTGAGACATGCCTGCTTAGAGACATGCCCACGATTTTCAACACAGGTGGCTTTAAACCTGGTTATGGTTATGTTGTACAATTAGTAAATATGTGTGTATTTATGTGTGTCATTTAGTTTACCTTGCTCTGTGTTGGTTTATGTAACTGTTTATGTGACTGAAACATTTTATTTTGTAGATTATAAAAAGAATAATCAAAACGAGGCCTTGCCCTTAGGCTATAGGGATTTTACCATGGCAACGGCACAACAAATTCAAAAGAAATTGTTTCTCCATATAAACGCGCCACTCACGCGTTTTTGCAAATTTACAAATTGCTTGTGCCTTTTTTTATGAGTTTTGACGTCTACCAACTGTTTTACACAGGTATAGTGAGACTACATTTCACCTTTGCTTCTTTTTATAGAATGACCAATGGTAAGTATTATCTTTTTTGAAGTATACGTGTCCTGAGGACTGTTGTAAGGTGACTGGATATAATGTAATAAGTAATATAATTTGTGAACAGTATATGGACTACTCATGTGTCATGTATGGCTTTGTATGTAGATTTTGTGGTCTCTTTGGGTCAGGATTTTGTGAATGTTTGTCCTAACCCAATCAGCATGGTTTATGTGATGGAATTGCTTGAAATATGTTGGAGGCTGTGATTTTGCTGAAGAGAGTTCATGTCTCTCGTGTGTGCTGTGCCCTTGTGCTTTGGAGAGGTCTCGTCTGTGTTGTGAGACATGCCTGCTTAGAGACATGCCCACGATTTTCAACACAGGTGGCTTTAAACCTGGTTATGGTTATGTTGTACAATTAGTAAATATGTGTGTATTTATGTGTGTCATTTAGTTTACCTTGCTCTGTGTTGGTTTATGTGACTGTTTATGTGACTGAAACATTTTATTTTGTAGATTATAAAAAGAATAATCAAAACGAGGCCGTGCCCTTAGGCTATAGGGATTTTACCATGGCAACGGCACAACAAATTCAAAAGAAATTGTTTCTCCATATAAACGCGCCATTCACGCGTTTTTGCAAATTTACAAATTGCTTGTGCCTTTTTTTACGAGTTTTGACGTCTCCCAACTGTTTTACACAGGTATAGTGAGACTACATTTCACCTTTGCTTCTTTTTATAGAATGACCAATGGTAAGTATTATCTTTTTTAAAGTATACGTGTACTGAGGACTGTTGTAAGGTGACTGGATATAATGTAATAAGCAATATAATTTGTGAACAGTATATGGACTACTCATGTGTCATGTATGGCTTTGTATGTAGATTTTGTGGTCTCTTTGGGTCAGGATCTTGTGAATGTTTGTCCTAAAACAAACAGCATGGTTTATGTGATGGAATTGCTTGAAATGTGTTGGAGGCTGTGATTTTGCTGAAGAGAGTTCATGTCTCTCGTGTGCTGTGCCCTTGTGCTTTGGAGAGGTCTCGTCTGGGTTGTGAGACATGCCTGCTTAGAGACATGCCCACGATTTTCAACACAGGTGGCTTTAAACCTGGTTATGGTTATGTTGTACAATTAGTAAATATGTGTGTATTTATGTGTGTCATTTAGTTTACCTTGCTCTGTGTTGGTTTATGTAACTGTTTATGTGACTGAAACATTTTATTTTGTAGATTATAAAAAGAATAATCAAAACGAGGCCTTGCCCTTAGGCTATAGGGATTTTACCATGGCAACGGCACAACAAATTCAAAAGAAATTGTTTCTCCATATAAACGCGCCACTCACGCGTTTTTGCAAATTTACAAATTGCTTGTGCCTTTTTTTATGAGTTTTGACGTCTACCAACTGTTTTACACAGGTATAGTGAGACTACATTTCACCTTTGCTTCTTTTTATAGAATGACCAATGGTAAGTATTATCTTTTTTGAAGTATACGTGTCCTGAGGACTGTTGTAAGGTGACTGGATATAATGTAATAAGTAATATAATTTGTGAACAGTATATGGACTACTCATGTGTCATGTATGGCTTTGTATGTAGATTTTGTGGTCTCTTTGGGTCAGGATTTTGTGAATGTTTGTCCTAACCCAATCAGCATGGTTTATGTGATGGAATTGCTTGAAATATGTTGGAGGCTGTGATTTTGCTGAAGAGAGTTCATGTCTCTCGTGTGTGCTGTGCCCTTGTGCTTTGGAGAGGTCTCGTCTGTGTTGTGAGACATGCCTGCTTAGAGACATGCCCACGATTTTCAACACAGGTGGCTTTAAACCTGGTTATGGGTATGTTGTACAATTAGTAAATATGTGTGTATTTATGTGTGTCATTTAGTTTACCTTGCTCTGTGTTGGTTTATGTGACTGTTTATGTGACTGAAACATTTTATTTTGTAGATTATAAAAAGAATAATCAAAACGAGGCCGTGCCCTTAGGCTATAGGGATTTTACCATGGCAACGGCACAACAAATTCAAAAGAAATTGTTTCTCCATATAAACGCGCCATTCACGCGTTTTTGCAAATTTACAAATTGCTTGTGCCTTTTTTTACGAGTTTTGACGTCTACCAACTGTTTTACACAGGTATAGTGAGACTACATTTCACCATTGCTTCTTTTTATAGAATGACCAATGGTAAGTATTATCTTTTTTGAAGTATACGTGTACTGAGGACTGTTGTAAGGTGACTGGATATAATGTAATAAGCAATATAATTTGTGAACAGTATATGGACTACTCATGTGTCATGTATGGCTTTGTATGTAGATTTTGTGGTCTCTTTGGGTCAGGATCTTGTGAATGTTTGTCCTAAAACAAACAGCATGGTTTATGTGATGGAATTGCTTGAAATGTGTTGGAGGCTGTGATTTTGCTGAAGAGAGTTCATGTCTCTCGTGTGCTGTGCCCTTGTGCTTTGGAGAGGTCTCGTCTGGGTTGTGAGACATGCCTGCTTAGAGACATGCCCACGATTTTCAACACAGGTGGCTTTAAACCTGGTTATGGTTATGTTGTACAATTAGTAAATATGTGTGTATTTATGTGTGTCATTTAGTTTACCTTGCTCTGTGTTGGTTTATGTAACTGTTTATGTGACTGAAACATTTTATTTTGTAGATTATAAAAAGAATAATCAAAACGAGGCCTTGCCCTTAGGCTATAGGGATTTTACCATGGCAACGGCACAACAAATTCAAAAGAAATTGTTTCTCCATATAAACGCGCCACTCACGCGTTTTTGCAAATTTACAAATTGCTTGTGCCTTTTTTTATGAGTTTTGACGTCTACCAACTGTTTTACACAGGTATAGTGAGACTACATTTCACCTTTGCTTCTTTTTATAGAATGACCAATGGTAAGTATTATCTTTTTTGAAGTATACGTGTCCTGAGGACTGTTGTAAGGTGACTGGATATAATGTAATAAGTAATATAATTTGTGAACAGTATATGGACTACTCATGTGTCATGTATGGCTTTGTATGTAGATTTTGTGGTCTCTTTGGGTCAGGATTTTGTGAATGTTTGTCCTAACCCAATCAGCATGGTTTATGTGATGGAATTGCTTGAAATATGTTGGAGGCTGTGATTTTGCTGAAGAGAGTTCATGTCTCTCGTGTGTGCTGTGCCCTTGTGCTTTGGAGAGGTCTCGTCTGTGTTGTGAGACATGCCTGCTTAGAGACATGCCCACGATTTTCAACACAGGTGGCTTTAAACCTGGTTATGGGTATGTTGTACAATTAGTAAATATGTGTGTATTTATGTGTGTCATTTAGTTTACCTTGCTCTGTGTTGGTTTATGTGACTGTTTATGTGACTGAAACATTTTATTTTGTAGATTATAAAAAGAATAATCAAAACGAGGCCGTGCCCTTAGGCTATAGGGATTTTACCATGGCAACGGCACAACAAATTCAAAAGAAATTGTTTCTCCATATAAACGCGCCATTCACGCGTTTTTGCAAATTTACAAATTGCTTGTGCCTTTTTTTACGAGTTTTGACGTCTACCAACTGTTTTACACAGGTATAGTGAGACTACATTTCACCATTGCTTCTTTTTATAGAATGACCAATGGTAAGTATTATCTTTTTTGAAGTATACGTGTACTGAGGACTGTTGTAAGGTGACTGGATATAATGTAATAAGCAATATAATTTGTGAACAGTATATGGACTACTCATGTGTCATGTATGGCTTTGTATGTAGATTTTGTGGTCTCTTTGGGTCAGGATCTTGTGAATGTTTGTCCGAACCCAAACAGCAAGATTTATGTGATGGAATTGCTTGAAATATGTTGGAGGCTGTGATCTTGCTGAAGAGAGTTCATGTCTCTCGTGTGCTGTGCCCTTGTGCTTTGGAGAGGTCTCGTCTGTGTTGTGAGACATGCCTGCTTAGAGACATGCCCACGATTTTCAACACAGGTGGCTTTAAACCTGGTTATGGTTATGTTGTACAATTAGTAAATATGTGTGTATTTATGTGTGTCATTTAGTTTACCTTGATCTGTGTTGGTTTATGTGACTGTTTATGTGACTGAAACATTTTATTTTGTAGATTATAAAAAGAATAATCAAAACGAGGCCTTGCCCTTAGGCTATAGGGATTTTACCATGGCAACGGCACAACAAATTCAAAAGAAATTGTTTCTCCATATAAACGCGCCACTCACGCGTTTTTGCAAATTTACAAATTGCTTGTGCCTTTTTTAATGAGTTTTGACGTCTACCAACTGTTTTACACAGGTATAGTGAGACTACATTTCACCTTTGCTTCTTTTTATAGAATGACCAATGGAAAGTATTATCTTTTTTGAAGTATACGTGTCCTGTGGACTGTTGTAAGGTGACTGGATATAATGTAATAAGCAATAAAATTTGTGAACAGTATATGGACTACTCATGTGTCATGTATGGATTTGTATGTAGATTTTGTGGTCTCTTTGGGTCAGGATCTTGTGAATGTTTGTCCTAACCCAAACAGCATGGTTTATGTGATGGAATTGCTTGAAATGTGTTGGAGGCTGTGATCTTGCTGAAGAGAGTTCATGTCTCTCGTGTGCTGTGCCCTTGTGCTTTGGAGAGGTCTCGTCTGGGTTGTGAGACATGCCTGCTTAGAGACATGCCCACGATTTTCAACACAGGTGGCTTTATACCTGGTTATGGTTATGTTGTACAATTAGTAAATACGTGTGTATTTATGTGTGTCCTTTAGTTTACTTTGCCCTGTGTCTGTTTATGTGACTGTTTATGTATATATTATATATATATAATATATATATGTATATATTTTTATGTACTATAATAATAGTATGGTAGTACTTGGTCTCCATCTAGTGGCCAAATTCTGGAACTGACTGAAAACTATTGCTCACATGAAATACCACACAAACACACCACAAAGTTGATCTCAGCATGTGATTTAGTTCTATGATCTTTATCATTTTGCCAATACAATTTGTCTTGAACCTTTAGGGCCTTTTGCACTAGGACTACCACCATTTTAATTCCAAACTTTTCTACCTGGCCTCCACCAGGGTGCAGTTCTGGGGACATTTGCATCCCATTAGGCCACCCTTTGTTATGCACATGCAGCCGTTATAGTTAGACGGGGAGTGGGTGGAGGGGGGGGGGGGGTGATGGTGTGAACCATCAGTTCATTGTTCTGCTGGATGTGTTCACTGACTCAGAGAAGAGAAAACTCTGGCCTCCCCTTGGGGAGTGTTACGTCCCCCCCTCTCTGGGTGCACAGGGTTGTCACTCGGTGTAGGGTGGAATATGATAAATACACGGCACAGAGTCAAGCTGAGAGCAACTGGATGTTTTACTAGTCCAGAGAGCCAACACACAAACCAGATGTACATAGACAGAAGTCTAGACATAAGTCGTTATATCTCAAAACGGGCTAAAGATGGCAATGCCCAATTACCATGCACATACCACATACACAGGTCTGGCTACGGTGGGTCACAGGCGGCATCAAAGCAAGGAAAGAAATATAAGAAAACTCTTCCCTACCTAACAAAACCCCTAACCTAACAAACATACAAACGTGATGCCCACCTCCTTCCTAACATCTATACAACAAAACAAGGCTACAAACAAAAGAAAAAACACTGACCTACCCCACCATAGCCTCCCACATGAACAGTGAGCACAGTGTACACTCTGGGGTATACAGGAAACCTGGTAACCCCCTTCACACACCACATGAAACATACAACTATAACAATGCTGGCTTTCTGCACAACACTCTGCACAACACACCACTCAGCCACACAACATCAGCCACACAACATCAGCCACACAACATCAGCCACACAACATCAGCCACACAACATCAGCCACACAACATCAGCCACACAACATCAGCCACACAACATCAGCCTCAAAAAGCAATCAGGTGTCTCTCTCTCCCTCATCCGTCCTTGCAGCCATCATTTATTCCAGAACGCCCGCCTTCCACAGTGTCCCATTGGTCAGCCGAGGGAGCCTTTCTGTAACCGGATTGGTGGGACTGTAACCGGATTGGAGGGGCTTGCCAATGTTGATTGTCCACGGCCAGAGGGCGATCAACAGCAGCAACGAGTGCACCTAAGGGTGTAGACAGAAGAAAACACAACGTGCACTCCATGCACGTAACAGGGAGATTGAGGGAGATTGTCTTTGTGTTTGGATGAATATGGATGCCCAATGTAGCAGCAGTTGGTGAACCATTGCAGTGGTCATTTGAGCTGTGTTTTTTCTGCCCTTCCCTTTTTATAATATAAATAATAATAATAATCTTTGAATTGTCATGAAGATAATGTAGCGAAACCGCTTTCAGGACATCATGCGGCACCTGCGCTTTGACGACAAGGACACACGCCATGAACGAGCTGCAACTGACCGGTTTGCTGCAATTTCTAATATTCGGAAATCTTTCGTGGGCAACTGCATCACTTCGTACCACCCAGGAAGGCATATCACCATAGATGAGCAACTTTTCCCATCCAAGACCCGTTGCTGTTTTCTTCAGTATATAGCCACAAAACCAGACAAGTTTGGGATAAATTTCTGGGTGGCATGTGACCTGAAAACCAAGTACGTATCCAACATCATCCCATATCTTGGTAAAGACTCCAGTCGTCCCACAGGGGAAAGACTGTCAGAAAATGTGGTGATGAAGCTCATGGAACCATTTATGGACCAAGGAAGAACTGTTACCACAGACAATTTTTTCACCTCACTGTCACTAGCAAGGCAGTTGCTGGGCCGGAAGACCACCCTCCTTGGCACAGTAAATAAGGTTCGTCGTGAGCTTCCAGACTCTGTCAAAAAGACTTTGGACCATGAGGAATTCAGCACACAGGTGTTTTCAACCTCTGGTGCCACACTGACCGTTTACGCACCCAAACGTAAAAAGACTGTCTGCATCCTCAGTACCATGCACAGTACGGTGGAGACTGGGAACACACAAAATAAAGCCAAACACAATCACTGACTACAACTCCCTAAAATGTGGTGTGGATATAATGGACCAGATGGTACGAAAGTACACTGTGCGTTGCGGAACACGGCGTTGGCCAGTCGCTGTGTTTTATAATATGATTGACATTGCAGCACTGAATGCCTATGTGCTTTTTCAAGCATGCACTGGGGTAAAGGAGAGACGGTCGGAGTTTTTGGTGAACCTCACAGAAGAGCTTGCACAGGCTCATGTGGCAGCCAAGGAGGTGGCCAAGGAAAAGGCTCAGCAGCAGCAACCCCCCACACCTGACACAGGGAAAAGGGCATTGTGCCAGGTCAAGTGTTGTTGCAAAAGTAACCGTGCCACTAATCGTTGTGTGTCTTGTGATAGGTTCACATGTGGCAAGTGCAGAAAGAATATGATGTGGCAGTGCCAGGTGTGTGCAGAATATTCATAGGTGTATTTATATATACACCTATATATACACCTATATACCAATAAAGCTAACTTGAATATAAATTTCTGGCAAGGTTGACTTTTTTTGGGGGTGGGGGGGTGGCTTCACCAATTCACCTTCACCTTCTTCCAGAGGACCATTTCTTCTGGACCTGCATATTCCCACCTCCACCCCTCCCCATACAAACACACAAACAGTACTCCTACATTTAGAATCAATGTAATGGCCTCATTTTCATAACACTGGTATGGCTGAACAGGCTACTCTCTGTGTGGTGATGGTGGTGGTACAGAATTGTTTTCTGATCCTTACATAAAAATAAAGTTGTCCTCCAAAGAAGGTGTGGGGGGGGGGGGTGGAGGTAGGCCAAAAAAAGAGAGTAGGGAGAGAAAAGTAAATTTTCTATTTTTGTTTGCCAGTTATGGCTGTTGTGTTTTTGAAAGAGACACACTGCAAAAAGTACCATCTTGATAAGTTAAAATTGCTCAAGAATATTATTCTATTTCAAGTAGCTGAGGGTTTTTTGTATAAATTTATGTAAAAATATCTTTACCTATACCTATTGACAGTTTTAACTACTTAAAATAAGGTTAAAAAATCAGAGCCATTTTGAATAATCAATATGCCACTATAATTCAAATATTATGTTTGTGTCAATTTCACATTATTTCAACCTTCCACAAATCAAATCTCAAACATGGTCCTGAGTTGAGCAGACTTCTGCCAAGTGAGCTTGCAGTCTCATGAGGCAGCCAAAGGTGTGTATTGAAAGGTGTGTCAACAGCAACCACCCACAGCTGACACACACCTCATTTACATAACACTGGAGGTAAGAAGGGCTTATCACACCTGCCAAGAGACCAAGAGTCTAGTTGGGATACTGTCGAAAGCAGGCGGCATGGTAGTTCTAGTGGGGTACTGTCGAAAGCAGGCGGCTTGGTAGTTCTAGTTAATGCCTCAATTGAACCTTTTTTTGCACATTGATTTATTTAGGCATTTTTTTCCACTGAAACAGCTTCTTTTCACTTTTGGGTCTAAAGGACCTTTTGGGCTTCTTTTTGCCTACTGAGGCCAAAATGCCTATTTGTGTGTGAATCCGCCAATCGCCGCTTGCGGCTATATTTATATTTATTATTATTATTATTATTATTATTATTATTATTATTATTGTTATTATTGTTATTATTATTATACCTCCTCTGCACCCCAGCCGCATCTGTGCCATGTGAACGGGTGTTTTCTTCAGTGGGAGAAAGAGTAAGACAAAGAAGAAACAGGAGTAGTCCCCATACAGTTGAGAAACTTTTATTATGAAATTAAAATGGTTCTTTGTAACACTGTTCATCTGGTCTCGGTTTATTGAGCATGTTTGTGTCGTCATGTATAAGGATTTTATCAGCCTCTTTTCCCAAAATGTTACAGTAAAATCACTTGCAAATCACAGGAATGATACATTAAGAAGTGTACTTCAAGAATATAGTGGAGTAATTTGGTAACTATTTGATTTCTGTATTTTATAGAGTCCCAAATAGTGAATAAAAGCAACCAAATCATCATGTATCAAACCAAATTATATTTATATAGCGCTTTTTACAACAGTTGTTGTCACAAAGCAGCTTTACAAGTGCCGAGTCCTAGCCCCCAGTGAGCAAGCCAAGGGCGACAGTGTCATGAAAAAACTCCCTCCATGAGGAAGAAACCTTGAGAGGAACCAAGACTCAGGGGGGCAACCCATCCTCCTCTGGCCGACGCCGGTCACCATGACAACAATTTAAAGAGCGAGAGAGAGAAAAAAGGAAAAGATGTGAGGGATAAATAAAGTCCATCTTGGTGTAGATTTATAAACATGAGTTCTTTATGTAATTCCTGTATAGTCCCAAACGTCTTGATAGTTGGTAATGTTATACATGAGTCCTTCATGTAATTCCTGTTTAGTCCTATCCACCACCCTTTATCCATCATCCACACTGGTTAGTCAGGGCGGTGGGTTGATCCTCCATCATATCTGGTTAGTCAGGGCAGTGGGTTGATCCTCCATCATATCTGGTTAGTCAGGGCAGTGGGTTGATCCTCCATCATATCTGGTTAGTCAGGGCAGTGGGTGGATCCTCCATCATATCTGGTTAGTCAGGGCGGTGGGTTGATCCTCCATCATATCTGGTTAGTCAGGGCAGTGGGTTGATCCTCCATCATATCTGGTTAGTCAGGGCAGTGGGTGGATCCTCCATCATATCTGGTTAGTCAGGGCAGTGGGTTGATCCTCCATCATATCTGGTTAGTCAGGGCGGTGGGTTGATCCTCCATCATATCTGGTTAGTCAGGGCAGTGTGTTGATCCTCCATCATATCTGGTTAGTCAGGGCAGTGGGTTGATCCTCCATCATATCTGGTTAGTCAGGGCGGTGGGTTGATCCTCCATCATATCTGGTTAGTCAGGGCAGTGGGTGGATCCTCCATCATATCTGGTTAGTCAGGGCAGTGGGTTGATCCTCCATCATATCTGGTTAGTCAGGGCAGTGGGTTGATCCTCCATCATATCTGGTTAGTCAGGGCAGTGGGTTGATCCTCCATCATATCTGGTTAGTCAGGGCGGTGGGTTGATCCTCCATCATATCTGGTTAGTCAGGGCGGTGGGTTGATCCTCCATCATATCTGGTTAGGCAGGAGGTGACTGGCCCAGGATGGATCTCTGGAAAGGCTCGTCTCTCCTCATCTCAGTGTTCCTCGAGTAGGCGGGCAGCCATGTGGAGAAGATAAAATAGGGAAAATTAGCTCTGTATGAGGATATATACGTGACAGATGAAATTATAAACATTTCTGGAGTGTGGCAGCAACTCCTTCATTACACTAAATTATTACAGCCTAGCTTAAAAAGGCAGACCCAGAAGGTAACATAGACTTGGGAGCATTCTGAGACATTGGCATCCATCCACTGCACTGTCAACAAACTTGAGTGACCACGTGCAGTGACAGGATGACAGCACCAGCACCAGGGGCGGACTGGCATACATTGCTACCGGGGATTTCCCTGGTGGGCCAATGGGTTAGTGGGCCGCCGGGCCGCCAGCCGCCGGTGGTTTAACTCGGGCCGTGGAGGAGCCATTGCCGCGCCCGTAGTCACGCTGCTGTTTAACGGTGTCTATTACCTCCCCCGTTCCAGTCAGACAAACCTGCTCAGCGCGGCCGCGGACTGAGCCTGTAAACACATGAACGAGTTGGACCAGGCCGCGGACTGGGCCAGCTGATGCGAGCTGACGGTATGCAGCGGAGATCAGAAAAAAAAACAACTTGTACCAGAAAATCCGGTCCGGACTACGAAAACATACAGCAGTTTAAATTGTAGATAACATGTTATTTTAAATGAACTGCTGTCGCCTCTGCAACGTCTAAGGCACCATCTACAAATGACCTTAACACGGTTAACACGGACGCAAGTGGCGCTCTTAAAGGTTCCAGAGCACTGCGCACTGTTTTTTTTTAAGCTATTGAAATTCTTATATTACAACTAACCACCACAAATAGGTAAGAGGAAGAAATACCCACGTCAGAGTTGTAGGTTATTCTTTAGGATGCACTTTGCGTAAAACAACTTGTTTGGTGGTCTTATGGTGGACTATTTAAAAGCCACTATGTGGCTTTGTGATCATATTATTGCTGGAATTAATATTGTCCATATGACATATATATATAATATATATATATATAAAATATAGTGGGGCAGTCTGTCAGGAACTCCCGGGCCACTTTTTCCCCCAGTCCGCCCCTGACCAGCGCTCCAGTCTACCATAAAACCCTTCGCCTATGAACCCCTGGACCTTTTTCTAAGGGGGCATATTAGTTACCAAATGCTAAACTGCATTTTGGAAAATTATTCCAAAGCTGGGGGGCCTAACAAGAAAAGGCTCTTCCCCCTGCTGTTACCTTGTTATTTGTTGGAACTAACCAATCTACTCAGAATAATCTCATTATCAAGACTGCTTAAAAACATTTTGAGATTTGCATATAGTCTGGTTGTCACATGTCAATCAATAGCTCTGAGGCGTGGCCAAATTTACTTCAGCAGCTATATCTCAGCAATGCTTTGACCAAATGTTCATGAAAATTGATCAGCTAATAGGGCACATGACTTCGAGGTCACAGGTCCAAGATGGCCACGATTGTCCAATAGGGGGCGCTATAACATGGGAAAAACTGTTTCTCAGAAACCATTAGACACAGCAAGCCAAAACTTTACATATGCATTATCAGGGGCCCAAGTGGTATCAAGGCACACAATGATGACATCATCACTCAAAAAACATGGCCGCCATGAGCCAATTAATTTAAATTTTAATTAATTGGCCATTTGACAGACTTACTTTTGGCCAATCAACATGAAACTTCACCACTGTGCATATCTCAGGACTCTGTGTCACACTGTGCAGTTTCAAAACATTTGTGAAAACCATGCATAACACCTCCATATTTTGGCTTGGGATCATGAAACTTGATTCTTTTGATTCCTTTCACTACACCTGACAACTTTGCAATTACAAGTCCTATTTAAAAATGCAAAATTTTGTCACATTCATCAATTGTTTGAAAACAGCTCTTTACGAACTAGTCCTAGGAATTTGATCCAATTATGGCAAAATTGGTATGAGCATAATCTGTAGACTCTGGAGGTAAAAACTGTTGAATTTTTACATTTTCAGGTGGGTCCATTTTCCCACTATATCATTGTGGCCATGCCATATATGATCTATATTGCTAGAACTTATAAAAGCGATCAACTCCCAATTTGAAAGCCTTTTATAGCCTGAGGTCCTTGTGTGGTATGCCAAGTCTGGTTCAAATTGGCCTATCGGGTGCGCTACAGTACCCAAAAACCTAAGAAATCATTTAAACTCATGCTGTATTCCTGTTATGCAGAATACAGACAAGTAATTGGTCTTGTATGATTCAGATCAATGCGGTCTATAACATTGCAATTACATCTCATAACAAAAAGTGCACTGCCTGACCAGAAATGAACCTTTTATTTCACCAAAATGTCCTATTTCATTTCTGAGATAATGAGATATCAGTATGGTAGTACTTGGGCTCCATCTAGTGGCCAAATTCCAGAACTGAATGAAAACTATTGCTCACATGAAATACCACACAAACACACCACAAAGCTGATCTCAGCATGTGATTTAGTTCTGTGATCTAAATCATTTTGCCAATACAATTTATTTTGAACTTTTTGGGCCTTTAGTGCCTCAAATTGGCCTGTCGAGGGCGCTACAGTACCCAAAAACCTAAGAAATCATAAAAACTCGTGCTGCAATCCTGTTATGCAGAATACAGACAAGTAGTGGGTCTTGTATGATTCAGAACAATGAGATAATTAACTTTGAAATGACATCTCATAACAAAAAGTGCACTGCCTGACCAGAAATAAACCTTTTAATTCACTAAAATGTCTTTTTTGTTACTATAATATCAGTATGGTAGTACTTGGTCTCCATCTAGTGGCCAAATTCCGGAACTGACTGAAAACTATTTCTTACATGAAATACCACACAAACACACACAAAGCTGATCTCAGCAAATGATTTAGTTCTATGATCAAAATCATTTTGCCAATACAATTTATCTTGAACCTTTAAGGCCTTTAGTGCCTCAATTGAACCATTTTTTTCACATTGATTTATTTAGGCATTTTTTCCACTGAAACAGCTTCTTTTAACTTTTGGATCTAAAGGACCTTTTGGGCTTCTTTTTGCCTACTGAGGCCAAAATGCCTATTTGTGTGTGAATCCGCCAATTGCCGCTTGCGGCTATATTTATTATTATTATTATTAGTATTATTATTATTATTATTATTATACCTCCTCTGCACCCCAGCCTCATCTGTGCCATGTGAACGGGTGTTTTCTACAGTGGGAGAAAGAGTAAGACAAAGAAGAAACAGGAGTAGTCCCCATACAGTTGAGAAACTTTTATTATGAAATTAAAATTGTTCTTTGTAACACTGTTCACTCCTAAGGGAGCCCTAACGTTTACCAACTAGGGGTTTAAGGAAGTAGAGCAGAATGCTTTCAGAGGGCCCTATGATTATGAAAGCCCCTGCTAAGGGTCGCGACTTCTGGCTATGTGGGGGCCCTAGGGAGAGCCCTAATGGGAGAGCATACTGTTAAGAGAGCCCTCTGAGTACAAATGTTCTTACAAACCTCTGGTTTACCAAGGGTTTTGAATGAAAGTCCTTTCAGCAAGCCCTAAGGCCCAGGATATGCTAGCTGTGTGACTTAATTTACGTCCGCAACCGCACATACTTGCAGCAGAACGATCAGAGCACTATACATGATACTGGCAGTGTTGCCAAAAACAAATCACCAAAAGTCGCCATTGGCTCTCTGAAAAGTTGCTAGATTACATCATGACGTTACTATGATGTCATAATGTCACACACGACTTACTGATCTCAAAAAAATGTGTCTACATGGCTATGTTGTGTAGGGGTTTCACCTACTAATCCTTTAAAGTAGATATAATTTGTTTTACCTTAATTATTAATCAGTCTCATTAATTTAGAATCAGTCTCATATTCTAATTATACCAGAACCATAACATTTAGTTATTAACTAAGGGTAATTAATAGTTTGGTATCTGAAGGATTTAATTATGAATTCTTTGGAGGTTTTGGCAACAACCACTTTTGAATGACATCAACACAGACAATTTGGTGAAAATAAATGATACATTTATTTAAAACTAACTATTCTAAAACAAACGGCATCAACAAGGATCAGTACATTTACAGTGAAGACTGGGTATCTAGTGTGTGTGTGTGTGTGTGTGTGTGTGTGTGTGTGTGTGTGTGTGTGTGTGTGTAAAAAGGGGAGGAGAGTAATGTGTGCGCGTGTGAGGAGGCGGGAGTTGTAGTTTCAGTTCTCCTATAGAGAACAAAGCAACTAAAATGGCGCCGACTTTAAACAGTAGAGCAGCGCGACTGTGTTAACACTAGAAGCGCCAAAGCTCCGGTCATTTGACCGCTGTGACGTCTACTAGAAGCGCCGCCTCTGGTCGACCTAATTATACCTAGAAGCGCCGAGCACCGGTCACTTGACCGCAGCAGCACAAAAAATAATATCTTTGCACTGGATCCAATTTCAGAACCCTCCTTTCATGACTTTTCCCAGAATTGTCCTTTTAATAAACTAGTATTTTTACATTGTTAAAAGAAACCCTGCACATGCTAGTTTCAATCGATTTCGCTCGTATCTCTGTAATATTGTCGTCGTCGCCTACACTTCAAGACTGTGATTCTCTTTTCTGCCAGCGGGTGTCGCAAAGATTCGTATGTCATTTAATATTTAGTATAACTAAATAAAGATCAAAGTTCAAAGTTCAAACTGATTATTGTGTAAAGACAAAACGGAATTCGTCCGTTGAACGAAAGTGAAAGTGTTTCACTTTCCAAAGTCTTAAAATATATACTTTATTTATTAATATTATTTAATATATACTATATATAAGTTTACATCAATGGTTTTCAAACCGTGAGAGCGTCTTGCTTTGCCTAATAAATGCTTTAGTAGTTTGCAGGAATTCTGCGAATGGTAATTAGCCTATTTATCAAGTCAATATCTCAAAGAAAAGAGGGTATAATCCCTCTTCGCCAGGGCTAGCTGTTAGATACATACATTATGTATGGCTGCTTTTGACACACTGGCATTACAAAAGAATTAAGCAGAATGCAAGTTACGTATGTAAATGCATACCTTTGCGAGCGAAACTGAGATGATGGCATGGGCGGTGCTGTTATGAACACTTTATTCACAATAGCATTCATGAGGCAACGTGAGCTATAAATTCGTCGGGACGCGGCTACACAGTTTGAGTGAAAACTCTGCTTGGGCGATCGAACAGCAACACAGTTTGCTTGAAAGCTCGGTTTTGGCGTTTGAACAGCAACATAGTTTGCGTGACTCCTCGGTTTTGGCGTTTGAACAGCAACATAGTTTGCGTGACTCCTCGGTTTGGGTGATCGAACAGCAACACAGTTTGCTTGAAAGCTCGGTTTGGGTGATCGAACAGCAACACAGTTTGCTTGAAAGCTCGGTTTGTGTGATCGAACAGCAACACAGTTTGCGTGACTCCTCGGTTTGGGCGTTTGAAAGGTTGCATAGTGCATTATAAAAATGGCACAGAGAATCATGTACACCCCAAAGCAAGTGCTGGACATGCTGTGCAATATTGATGAGATGGAATCGGAGGGCGAACAATGTGAGGTGTCGGATGGAGAGGGCGAAAGTGAAATGGATCTGAATCTTGAATCTGATTCAGAATCGGACTCTGAAACTGAGTGTGGTGGTGACTCATTTCAGGCCAAAGACGGTACGGTGTGGTTTGAAACTGCTGGCAAACCTCGGGGTAGAGCACAAGAGTGCAATATTGTGAGAGAAACCCCAGGGCCTACGTGTTATGCCAAGGACAAAATTAAAAGTCCACTGACCAGCTTACTGTGTTTGATTGACACAGAAATGTGGGGCGCAATTCTGAAATACACAGAGGCAGAGGCTGAACGAAATAATGCTCAGTTCAAACTAACAGCTGACGAATTGAAAGCATTTGTGGGTCTTGTTTATTTGAGAGGTATAACAGCCGGTAAAAGCATGAAACTTGATGAATACTGGTCTGCTGACTCAGGAAATCCCATTTTCAAAGAGACAATGTCTAGACAGACATTCAGAGATATCATGCGCTATCTGCGCTTTGATGACAAGAGCACAAGGGCTGCCCGCCTTGCGACTGATAAATTTGCTATGATCTCGGAGATATTTGATAAATTTGTGAAAAACAGTATTGCTTCTTACACGCCCGGTGAGAACATAACTGTTGATGAGCAACTGTTCCCAACTAAAGCTCGCTGTCGTTTCACTCAGTACATGGCCAATAAACCCGATAAATTTGGGATTAAGTTCTGGGTGGCCGCTGATGTTGAAACAAAATATATGTTGAACGCCATTCCCTATCTAGGAAAAGATGAAAGCAGGCCGGCTGGTCAACGGTTGTCTGAAAATATTGTGTTGCGTTTGATGGAGCCTTTCACGGGTAAAGGAAGAAATGTACAACAAAACCACTATTGTTGGTACGATGAATAAAATGAGACGTGAGATGCCCCCATGTACACAGGCACAGTCTGAAAGATTTTCCACCAAGGTGTTGCGGGCTGGAAAAATAACTCTAACGATTTACCAGGCAAAACCTAAAAAAAATGTATGCATCCTGAGCTCAATGCATCAGACAGTTTCAATTGATAATGGCGCAAAGAAACTGCCTGAAACTGTTTCATATTACAACACGACTAAATGTGGCGTTGATGTTATGGATCAAATTGCTCGACTGTATTCGGTGAAGGGAGGCACCCGTCGTTGGCCTGTCGCGGTTTTCTACAACCTCCTAGACCTGGCTGCAATAAATGCACATATATTGTTCAAACAGTGCATGAACGTTAACCTGAGCAGACGAAGGTTTATTCTCGAGTTGGTAAAGGAGCTGTGTGCACAGCAGAAAATGGCGAAAGCGGCTAGGGCAGTGGCACAAAAGCGAATTTTACCTGAAGCTCCTTGCCCGCCCTCAAAAAGAAAACAATGCCAAGTCGGCAGATGTTCAGGGAACAAAACGTATGACATCTGCCAGACATGTAAGCGACTGGTCTGTGGCAAATGTGCAAAGACTGCACCTAAGCTGTGTTTTGAATGTTGAGTTGTGTGAAGCTGACACACAAATCAAAACAAAGGGAACTTAATTTGAGGTGGTGAACGAAACTTATGCAATATACGCTAAAGAGAGACAGGATGCACCCGTTGTTGGCCTGTAGCTGTGTTCTACAACCTCCAAAACCTGGCTGTAATTAATAAATATTGTTCAAACAGTGCATGAACATTAACCACAGCGGTGGAGGTTTATTCTCAAGTTCACAATTCACTACATAAATGTAACTTAATTTGAGGTGGGGAACGAAACTTATGCAATATACGCTAAAGAGAGACGGGATGCACCCGTTGTTGGCCTGTAGCTGTGTTCTACAACCTCCAAAACCTGGCTGTAATTAATAAATATTGTTCAAACAGTGCATGAACATTAACCACAGCGGTGGAGGTTTATTCTCAAGTTCACAATTCACTACATAAATGGAACTTAATTTGAGGTGGTGAACAAAACTTATGCAATATACACTAAAGAGAGACGGGATGCACCCGTTCTTGGCCTGTAGCTGTGTTCTACAACCTCCAAAACCTGGCTGTAATTAATAAATATTGTTCAAACAGTGCATGAACATTAACCACAGCGGTGGAGGTTTATTCTCAAGTTCACAATTCACTACATAAATGGAACTTAATTTGAGGTGGTGAACAAAACTTATGCAATATACACTAAAGAGAGACGGGATGCACCCGTTGTTGGCCTGTAGCTGTGTTCTACAACCTCCAAAACCTGGCTGTAATTAATAAATATTCTTCAAACAGTGCATGAACATTAACCACAGCGGCGGAGGTTTATTCTCAAGTTCACAATTCACTACATAAATGGAACTTAATTTGAGGTGGGGAACGAAACTTATGCAATATACGATACATGTAAATCACCGAATGGTGATAACGCTCGGTGATAACACGGTCGTTAGGACGTGGGATCACACATCGGCTATTCACCGATCAAACACCTCATTTGAAACGGCAACACAATACGGCAAGATAAAAAAGTGAACATTAGAGAGGACAGAGGCAACTATATTCGTGAAGCCATCCGTATCATTTTAATAATTTTGCGTTTTGTTACGCAAAGGTACATAGCCTACCTTTTATAATGATATTTTTGTAATTATTTTGCCTATTTATGCTTTTTGTTCTTTGTCTAACACAAAACATTATAGACATTTATTTGTAGATTTGTTATGTTCACCATAGCCTACAATTCACTAACATACACAACTTTTAGACATTAAAACTTGAAATGGCGTAACATTGAGTATACAAACAAACTTGCTTTAGCTCGGTCTACGGGCTTCACTTTGCTACTCTGAGTATCGAACAAGCTTTTTGTGGATGTGGGGGTGGAAGGCTGCAGCGCAGTCTGTTTCATTAGCAAGACAAAAGACGTGAACGCTTCACAGTGGGGGTGCGGGCCAGTGGGTTAGTGGTGTGGCGAACGTACATGATAATATAGTGACATATATGCCAACAGAATAACACACAGACAAATAAGCAAACTATTACACTAACCAAGCAACAAAACTGAAACTATATTTTGCATTTACGTTTTCGCACAAACCAGGAAATGCAATATGAAACTAAACAAAACTGACAATGGGAAAGCTACTGAGAACAAGGTCACAAGGCACTGATTCTAAAAGGTTTAGTCACATTAATTTGTTAACATATTGACGTTACGTGCAAATGTCACCATTACGAATATTTTGTTTGGGCGGCTCATTCTTCCTTTTGTGCAAAACGCCATCTAGCGTTAATTATGTGTCAGTACCAGCTCCCCTGTGTAAAGACTCAGCGGTCTTTTGACCGCCCGAGGCGCGCTTTAAGTAGGTGAAAACAACACGGCGCTAGTAGGAGGTGGTGAAATCGGTCAGATGACCGGCCCTCCGCGCTTCTAGGTATAAGTATGTAAATGAGGCACGGCGCTTCTAGTGTTAATGAGCTCAGCTGGTTTATTCCAACGTGGTCAGAACAAAGAGTAATGTAGCTGGCTTAATAACTAACAATTAATGTGGTGGGTCTGAGAATGGGGAAGACTACAAGTTGTCAATTAATTGGATAAAGAAAAGATTGTGGCATGCACAGCAAAGAACTTTGTATATACAAATCTTGATGAAGATTATGAAAATAAAGTTAAACACATTCGGAATGTATTAACAGAAAACTTGGTTAACTCTGCAGTTCAAATAACTTTGCCCTTTTATAAACTATGCCCAGCGGTTAGAGTCTCACGTGTTGAGGATTTTGGGTAGTGTCGTCGTCCCTGAATTCTCCTGGAATTAGGAGAGAATTTCCACCGCCAGCTCCTCGTTGATTAAGCGATGTCGTCCAGGTGTGCTGGGCGCGTTAGCAAGCTTGATTGAAGTCGTTTGGTGAATCTGTTGTCGCGGTAACGTTAATCGGTTGCTGGTTAGATTGCACCGTAACTCGGGCTCGTTAATTAAGTAATACGACTTTCAGCTGTTTGCTGTTAGTCGTTGCAAAGTTTGCGTGTTCTCAAAGAAAACCGGAGAGAGAGAAGTGGCGGAGCCTCTCTTTAATAGGTCTAACCTCGGTGTCAGTCAAACCAGAGAGAGAGATATTACGGAGCCTCTCTTTAATAGGTCTAACCTATGTGTCGGTCAAACCAGAGAGAGAGAGAGATATTACGGAGCCTCTCTTTAATAGGTCTAACCTATGTGTCGGTCAAACCAGAGAGAGAGAGAGATATTACGGAGCCTCTCTTTAATAGGTCTAACCTATGTGTCGGTCAAACCAGAGAGAGAGGGGGATATTACGGAGCCTCTCTTTAATAGGTCTAACCTATGTGTCGGTCAAACCAGAGAGAGAGGGAGATATTTGGCTGTTCAGGGTATTTAAACACCTGAACTGTAGACACACCCTTACTTCCGTCAAAGCAAGCTTGTTCCATGTGTTGCCAGTGGTACTGCCACCTGCTGGTTTAGCATGGTACCTACAGTTGACAATCCCAAAGGGTACAGTTTTGGGGAGATCCGGGCTAATGTGCAGTGCTGCTTAACCATGAATTAAGCTTCTGGTAGTGGTGCAGGGCTGAAGTTACATTGAAAAATGATTTTGACACTCAAGAGATGTGTTTTTTTTTAAGTTGCCAGATTCACCTAAAAAGCCGCTAAGTCGCTAGATGAGGTTTTAGTCACCAGAGACAGCCAAAAGTCGCTAAATTTAGTGACAAAGTCACTAACTTGGCAACATTAGATACTGGCGGTATCATGTAGGGGGCAGATAGCCAACCGGGCTCTCATGAATATTTCCACCATGGTTTGACTCTACCACGAGCTCCAGATGGAAGTTTGGAAGATTGCCTCGTGGTTGTGTCAATATTGCAGCATGCGCACATGTCTGCGTACCTTGTGTTCAGGTGGGTTACCACGCATAACATCGACATAAAACACGCATGGCAATGCATTCGGACATGAAATGTGCACACGACGAGCTAGGAGCCTCTAAAAATGTATTTATTTGAAACTGAGACATTTTAATTCCTACCCAACACCAAAAGTAAGCCTAAATATCAAGATATAAATACCTACTCACTAAAACAGCAGCCAAACACCACTACACCGCATTTTTATCTACACTCAAACCAGCGCCTAAACCAAACAACTCACCTAACACCACACCGTGGGTGGGGACATGCATACTCATGCAAAGATCCCGGACGAGCCCCCATAAGCAAGTGTCCAATAGCCGAGCTAGACTCAAGAGGGCTGTACAGTGGTCCAGTCACAATACACAGCAGATTCATGTGTCATAATAACCTATAGTTATCTTCAAGGAGAGTAGTAGACTGGTAGATATTCACCTTCAGAACACTGAGTTTCACCTTGCTTCACTTCCATATGTCCCCACTTGCAGATTTCACTTCCATATGTCCTCACTGTAAAGGGGTGTACTGTACACACCAATGTCAACAAAGTGAAGTCCAAGTGAAAATCCAATATCGATACTCCCACTTTACACTTGGCATTGCTTTTATCGAAACTCCTCACATGGCAGAAATTTTGGAAGTTTAAACAAAAATCCAATATTGTTAAATGCATTTATCGAAACTCCTAACAACATTCTTACATTAAAACCTTCAACAATCAGATTTAGCATCAAACACCCTATTAAAAAGCTCACTGACATTTACATTATATTGTATTGTAATAATAGTGTACCTTAAGACTTAAAGTCATTGTAAGGGCTACTGTATTTTCAGTGAAAAATATTTGGAAGTCTAATTTGGAAAAAAATATTTGGAAGTCTAGTTTCAATATTGATTTTCCACTGGACTGAATGAAGGGGCGGAGACTTGGGCTTTCTCTATATATAGCCCCCTGCTTCACTCCTCCTCACAACCTGAACTTTCAGCTTGACAACTTGCTTTGTTTTCAACCTGTGCAACCTTGTTCAGCAGTTTAACATTCAACAGCCTATTTAAAGGCCTATATTATATTATATTATATTATACAACACTGGACCTTCAAAGGCTCAAAGCCTTTGTAAAAGGCTTAAGCATTTCCAAAAACCTTTTTTAAGGCTTGTTGCCTTGTATTGTATTTTTTTGTATAAAAAAAGGAAGGCAAGACAGGCTGATTTTTTTTTTTATGTGCCTTTGATTTCTAACTTTTTTAACAAGCCTCAACATTCAAATATTGATGATGTCATCAGTAGCCAGAGTTGCAGCAATGAAGAGACCACCACTGGTTTGATCATACTGGAGCCCTCACAGACCCAATCAAGCGTAGACCCGGCCTGTCAGGCTCAGGCCTCAGGCCCATGCTCATACCAGGCATCACCTGAGAAAGTCTTGTCAAATCAGGAGGGGTACACCGAGACCAGTATCACATTAGGAGCTAGGGGCTCAAACTCCTGGTTTGAAGCGATTAATGACCCTGCTTTATGGCCAAGTGCCATTACTGAACAGGCCAAGTCGATTCTGGTTAATAGAGGAGCAGCTGCTTTTCAAAATCGAAGTGAAAAGTACCCTGCCTCAAGTAGGGATAGGACCATGGGGGGCATCACTAGGAGTTTCACACATTCCTAATGGCCAGTCTGTGACTAGGCAGTGGCTACTTTTCTCCCCTTCATCTGGTTGCATCTTTCGTTTTGCTTACAAACTGTTTACAAGTAAGCACAATGCATTTGTCCACGGGTTTTCTGATTGGAAACATTCTGAGCGTATTAGTGAGCATGAGAGGAGTGAGGAGCATAGGGCTTGCATGTTAGCATTACACAGTCGCTCCAAAAACACAGGAAGAGTTGATTCTGATCTTGTCAAACAAATTGATGCAGAGAGGCAATACTGGCGGGAAAAGAGTTGTTGCTATAATTAAGTTTTTGGGGGAGACCGGCCCTGTCAGGCTACCTGGCCTACTGCGCGGGCCGCGGACTGAACAACTCGAAGTAAGACTGTGCATCTGGGCAGACTTAGAACAATATCTTGTTTTACTCTTTTCTGTGTGCTTAGATCGATGCTTTGTGAACGCTTGTTTGCAGTGGTGTTTATAATCACGTTCATGTTAAACCGTACTCTGTTTAAGGCTTAAAGAGATATTCTGTTCAAAGCTTAAATAGGTATTCTGTTTAAACTTGTTCGGTTATTCACACTGATTCCTTTATTTCATAGTTAATATCCAGTTCCTCGTGTACTTGTTAAACGTGTGTCCCACAATATGCTCGTTGGGGCTGTATAGTGACTGACGAAACCGTGCCTTAGTTAGTTAGAGTAAATTTGCGTTGTGTTCGTGACCGTAGTGAGAGCTCAGTTTGGTTTTCGCGCCATCGAGTTTCTCTTTGTCTAAGGATCTCCTCCCCTATACGCACGTCCACGCGCACGTACCCACGCACGCGCATCCGCGCGCACTCGAATACACATCTACACGCACACGCACGCACACACACACGCACACACGCACGCGCACACACACACACACACACACACACACACACACACACACACTAGCCTACCCTGTTGCCCCCTTTGTTTGTGATGTTTTTAACTATTATGCTTTGTGATTAATAAATGTTTTATGTTTAAATGCTGTCGTTTGAGTCGTTGTTTCTCTGTTACAACCTGAAGCCAGAACTATTATTTGAACTGTAACCTTCAGATTTATAGTTTGTTAATCAAACAATTTGGGCTACGGGAGTTGACCACAATTAGTGGCGACCTTAGTTAAATGAGTTTATATAAAATTTGGGTAAATTTAACACGGTCTGAACTCCCACCATTTCGTAGGTAATTTTATGAGACTGATTACTAAATAAATTTGGCCAGCACCTACAGTGGACATCAAAGAAATCGATGCTGATGTGGAACTCTTGATTGGAGTCAACACTCCAAAGGCCATGGAACCATGGGAAATCATAAACAGCATAGGGAACGGACCCTACGCAGTGAGAACCCTGCTTGGATGGATAGTGAATGGTCCACTTGGTAGTATGGAGGATGTAACAAATCATCATGTCGTAACCACCAACAGAATATCAGTGTCAGAAATAGAAGAACTCCCGATGAAACTATACAACCAAGAGTTCCCAGAAACACACTATACTGAGAAGAGAGAAATGTCACTAGATGATAAAAAAAATTCATGAAGATTCTGACAGAACAAGTGACTTATGAGAACAGTCATTATTATCTGCCACTTCCATTTCGCAATGATAATGTGATGATGCCTAATAACAGAGATATGGCAATCCAGCGTGCTGCGAGTCTTGCGAAAAGGTTAAAAGGGGATAAAAGCTTCCGAGCAGAGTATAAGCAATTCATGGACAAAATTTTGGAACAGGACTATGCTGAGAAGATAGCATCGGACCAGGTACACGTTGTTGAGGGTAAAACATGGTACATACCACATCATGGTGTTTACCACAGACGCAAAGGCACTTTACGTGTTGTGTTTGATTGTACCTCATCGTTTCAAAACACCTCCCTCAATAAAGAGTTACTCCAGGGTCCTGATCTGACAAACAATCTACTAGGTGTGCTCATGCGATTCCGTCAAGGACACATAGCTTTAATGGCGGATATCCAAGCTATGTTTCATCAGGTGAGAGTCCACAGACAACATGTGGACTTTCCTAGATTTTTGTGGTGGCCAGATGGAGATTTTAAGAAACAGCCTGAAGATTACCGTATGAAGGTGCATCTGTTTGGTGCTATTTCATCACCCAGTTGTGCAAATTTTGCTTTGCAAAAAACTGCTCAAGACAACCAGCACAACTATGACAAAGAGATAATTGAGACAATTCAAAACAATTTCTATGTCGATGACTGCCTTAAGACTGCAGAAACAGAAATGCATGCTATCAGATTACACAAAGGCCTCTCTGATTTGTGTGCCACAGGAGGATTCAAGCTTACGAAATGGGTCAGTAATAGCAATAAAGTGCTAGAAGTCATCCCTGAAAAGGAAAGAGCAGACATGGTAAAGGATTTGGAGTTGGACAGGAAAGACCCTCCAATTGAAAGAGTGCTCGGGATTCAGTGGAACTTGGAGGATGACACGTTCGGATTTAAAGTGTCTGAGAACAGCAAGCCCCTCACTAGAAGAGGGATTTTATCCACTGTAAGTTCCATATATGGCCCTTTAGGATTTCTTGCACCTGTCGTTCTGAAAGGCAAGCAGATTTTGCAGGCTCTCTGCAAGTCAGGTTGTGGGTGGGATCAAGTTGTTTCTGATGTTATGCTCAATCAATGGAAGACATGGCTACAAGACACTGAACATCTCTCTGGTCTGAGAATCGATAGATGTATGAAACCAAAAGACATTGGCACTGTCATATCAGTTCAGCTGCATCACTTCTGTGATGCCAGTGAAGTAGGTTATGGTACCGTTAGCTACATCAGGTTTGCCAGTGATAGTAATGTACACGTTAGCTTCGTCATGGGAAAGGCGAGAGTAGCCCCACTTAAACAAATGACCATCCCTAGGCTCGAACTTCAAGCAGCAACGCTTGCTGCACGGATGGATAAAATGCTTAGAGTAGAACTTCAAATTAATCTGGAACCTTCTGTATTATGGACTGATAGCCAGTCAGTTCTGAAGTACATTAATAATGAACAAACAAGATTTTCAACCTTTGTGACCAACCGACTCACTGTCATCAGAGATCTTACAACCAAAGAACAATGGAGATATGTAGACTCAGCAAACAATCCGGCTGATGCTGCATCAAGGGGTGTAAGAGCAGAGAGTGTAGAGAGCAGCCTCTCTAATGTCCAAACACTGGTGGACAGGCCCAGACTTCTTACGAAGGAAAGAAACACATTGGCCAATTAGTAGCAAACTAATGTCTACTGATTTGAAAACCCTTGAAGTGAGAAATGTTCAGGTCCATTGGACAACCGTAACTGATAATCCTACAAGCAACTTCCTAGAATATTATTCCCAGTGGAGTCACTTAAAAAGGGCAGTGGCATGGTTTCTACGACTGAAAGATATCCTCAAAGCAAAGGCTCATGGAAAGGATGCTGTGAAGAACAACAATGCCCAGAATGTGGGATCCCAGTGTTTGTCTGTAGATGAACTGGAAAAAGCAGAAAAGGCCGTGATCTCTTATGTACAGAACTCGAGTTTCCATGAGGAAGTGGAAGCCTTACAGAAAGGTAAACGGGTTAAACTCACTAGTAGCATCTCATCACTGGATCCGATTCTTGAGGCTGGGATTCTAAGGGTAGGAGGCAGAATTAATAGAATGGCCATGCCCGTAAGTCAACAGCATCCAGCCATATTACCCAAGAAGTCCCATATCTCTAGACTAATCATGAGGCACATCCACCAGACAATAGGTCACTCTGGGAGGAATCATGTTCTATCAAAATTGAGACAGCATTATTGGATTCCAAGTGCAAATGCCTTAGCACGCAGGATTATTACGGAATGCGTCCTCTGTAGACGTCTTCAAGGGAAACCGGGAGAACAGAAGATGGCAGATATCCCTCCAGAACGGATCACCCCAGACTTACCACCTTTCACCCACGTAGGTATTGATTATTTTGGACCAATAGAAGTCAAGAAAGGTCGTGGAACTGCAAAACGATATGGCGTGATCTTTACTTGTCTTGTGTCACGTGCCATCCATCTTGAAGTAGCAACTTCTTTAGACACAGATGCTTGCATTAATGCCCTGCGGCGATTTATCTGCAGAAGAGGGCCAGTTGACACTATAAGAACGGATCAAGGTACAAATTTCATTGGAAGTCATAGAGAACTAGAAAACAGCTTGAAAAATGTTGATCATGAGAAAATCCATGGAACATTAACAAAGGAGGGAATCAAGTGGATGTTCAATCCACCCTTTGCACCTCACCATGGAGGTGTGTAGGAACGCCTAATCAAGTCACTGAAGAAAATTCTTCATTCATTCTTTAGAGAGCAAATTCTTGATGATGATGGATTATTAACAGCACTCTGCGAAGTTGAAACAATAATGAACGATCGTCCAGTAACAACTGTATCAGACGATCCACTTGATCTTTAACCTCTGACACCTAATCATTTACTAAGAATGAAAGTTCAACCAGTCATACCACCTGGAATCTTTCAGAGCACTGACTTGTATGTACGAAGAAGATGGAAACAGGTACAGTACATCACAGACTTATTCTGGAAATGGTGGATAAGGGAGTATCTTCCCATTATGCAAGAGAGATCCAAATGGAACTTCCAGCCAAATGACTTAGTGGTCATTGTCGATGACAAGGCACCAAGAAACTTGTGGCTGCTAGGGAGAATTCTCAAGACCTTTCCAGATAAACAAGGTCTTGTCCGAGCGGCTTTGATTAAGACCAAGAACACTGTCCTGCAAAGACCAATCAGTAAGCTCTGTTTGCTGATGGAAACATCACAGCAGTGATGGATCAGTGGTAAAGGCTGAATCCCAACGGTGGGTTAAGTGCTAGTAACCTCTAACCCCCAACTTCGAGACGACAACTAAGGACTGATGTGTAGTTTGTGATTTTGACATTGTTGATTTGAGTTTTGTTGATTCTGACATTATGGCTCCTTTTATTTACATGCTATAATTGTGAGATACACAATTAGGGGCCAGGTGTTGGAGCCATTTTTGTCTTTTGTCTTTACTGTTCCCTAGATCCCTTGTGTTTGTACCCAACTAGACCTCCCTCATGTGGTGCATACCGGTCACTGCATCCATCGGGTTATCGGGTCCTGATTTAAGGGAAATGGGTAGACCTGGCTGGCGCCCGGTCAGAAGAACAAACAGTTTTTCCACCGCAAGCTGTAAATTTATATGTTTCTTACTTTAATTTGAGTTGTTTAATTTTATATATTATGTTTTGTTCAAATAAAACACCAACAAACCTGAAAGACAGCGTCTGCGCGTGAACTGGAGTATGGCTGGGACAATCGGAGTAAAACTATTAAACTAATGGAAAATATGTAGTGAAGTAAAAGTGGAAGTAGGAGTGTACTGCCCTCGGTGCATGCAGCAATGCATCTAGACAGTCAGTTAACTCTTCTTGAATATCAAGACTCTGAGGAATGTTGTCTTCTTGTCCACAGGTTTATTGACATCAAGGAAGTGTAAAAATAAACACACAAAAGGATATATCACATATCCAGTGTAAGATGATTAATCAAAGTAAATTTAATGATACTGCACATGACTCTCAACTGTTAGTTTTAACACAATTCAACTCGACTTAATTCAAAAAAGGTGCCCTTATAGCTGTACTTATAAGATACTAATCATTCGTCAGTCAGTTCTTTGTGCTGAGAAGTTCACTGAGTCAGTGACCTGTTTTGAAGGAAAAAAATGAATAGGTCATGTTTGGAGTGTGCGTGTGTGTGCGTGTGCGTGCATGCATGGGTGTGTATCTTCAGTCCAGTCACTCAGCTGCCTGATAAAATGATCTGTGTGTGTTCGTACTGTTGGTCTGTAGACTGCAGATTTGAAGAAGAGGAGACAACAGCTGAGTGAGGAAGAAGATGAAGTTGAGAAGGGGATAGAGGTGCGTGTGAGTGTGTGTGTGACCAGGTGTGTGTGTGTGTGTGTGTGTGTGTGTGTGTGTGTGTGTGTGTGTGTATATGTGTGTGTGTGTGTGTGTGTGTGTGTATGTGTGTGTGTGTGTGTTACCTGAGTCTTCTGTGGAGTTCATCACATCTATCCTGTAGAAGCACTGTATTGCTCAGTAGCTTCTCTCTCTCCTCCATCATCCTTCTGCTCTCCTCCCTCTCCCTCCTCCTTCCCTCTCTCTCTTTTTCCAGTTCCTCCCTTTCTCTCCTCCTCTCATCTCTTAGTCTGTCCAGCTCCGCACGCAGACTGTCCCGTTCTCTCAGGACACGTGAGAGAGCCTGGGACACACACACACACACACACACACACACACACACACACACACACACACAACCTAGTATAACAGTTCACAATGACACACACACACACACACACACACACACACACCCATATACACACACACACACACACACACTAGCTTTGACCGAGTCAGTACTGGTCTCTGTTGACACAAATACATGGTACACAGAGTGTGTACATGTACAGATCTGTGTTGGTGTGGTTTGTGTCTGTCAGCGAGGCGGAGCAGAGAGAGCATGGAGACGATAACCTGGAGAGAAAGAAACAGGAGGAGAGCAAGGAGAAGAGCAGAGAGAAGGAGGGCTCCCTCGGAGTGGAGGAAATGGAACCTCCTCTCTCTATTGTCTATTTCAGGGGTCTCCAACCTTTTTGAAACTGGGAGCTACTTCTTGGATACCAATTATTGCGGAGGGCTACCCAAAAAGTTGTTGAGCGGGGGGGCGAACGAAAGTTGCGTGTGCGAGTGTCAATTGCTAAGCGGGAAGACCGCTAGCAACCGCAGACAATCTATAATAGCAGCAAAAACATGACGTGGCGACTCATGACGTGGGTGACCCCTGGTTTATTCAAACCAATAAGTTTGAGTTGCTGCTCACCGCTCCGGGCACGTGTGCTCACTTCACCTGTGTGTGCATAAATGTGTGTTTCACTGCACTTGATGGGTTAAAGGAGGAGGACCAATCTTACTGTGTGTAAAAACATAGTGACAAATAGATCACTTTCACTTTTCACTTATATCATATCTGTACATATCTGCACAAAAACAATTGGAATTTTAGTTACACAATAGTTTGTAAGACTATTGTGTCCATCCTATCTATTTAGGGATGCATAGAGGTAAAAATAAAAAAGAAATGATTTTCATGATTTCTTTGTCTTGGGGGATTCTCTGAATAAACATGTCTTTCTGTGTATAGACCACAAAATCACACCAATCCAATCCAGAGATCAGCATCTGGCCCTGAGTCTGCCAAAAGTAAGGATGGGTTTTCCTGAGTGTTTGTGCCCTCACTGATCTCAATATATGGGCAGTCCACATAGCTTCTTACATTTGGGCATTTTATTTCAACAAGCCCAAACTCAGGCTGCTCCTTTGGATCATACACACTCCCATCGGGCGATGACCCCATCCATGGTGCATCAGGGTGGGTAAGAAACTCACAAGGATAGTGGTTAACCTCCCTTGCTCGGCAGAACTCCTCTACTGCTACAGGCTCCAGCCCCCCTCATGTCTGCAGTCTGATGGCTAGGTCTCACAAGCCTTTTTGCTAAATTTTCAGCAGAGCTCTGTCCTCTGGTGTGACAGACTTCTCTGAATTTGGAGGAGGTGACACGAGACTGTCTCAATTTATGCCACTCAACACAGGAACTCTGCTCTTTTCAACAGCAACGGGCAACACGGTGGCTTGGTGGTTAGCACGTTTGCCTCTCAGCACTGGGGTCTTGGGTTCAAGTCCCTATCTGAGTGGAGTTTCCATGTTCTCCCTGTGTTTGCGTGGGTTTCCTCCGGGATCTCCGGTTTCCTCCCACAGTCCAAAAACATGGAGGTTAGGTAAATTGGCAGTCAACAAAAAATTCTCCCTGAGTGTGTGTCTGTGTCTCTATGTTCAATAAAAAGTTGTGTCTGTGTGCGTGTGTGTGCTTGTATGTCCAGTGGTGGATGGTGCTTTGCCACTAGGGTCTGTCCTCTCTCCCCTTCCTGCACCCCATTCAGTCCCCCAGGGGACTGTGGCTTCCGGTAGAGAGTACGCTGTGCGCAATTGGCTGCCGCTTCTCGCCGGTGTGTGTGTGATTGTCTGTGACTTGTACCTGTGTTAAATTGTAAAGCGCCTTGGGAATCTGTAAAGGCGCTATATAAATCATTCATTCATTCATTTTGTAGAATTTTCAATTTTGTGTGCTGTTTCTAATGATGTTTCCAGGGACATCATGTGGAGCTGCTGATGTTCTGTGCAGACAAAGGAACAGGTAGAGGGTCCCAGCCTATATTCACGAAGTGGTAGTTGGGGGGGAGAAGGTGCATCTGTGTGTGGACAGGTTTTTGGCACTCTCTTCATTGGCAAATGATAAGATAACACTTCCCTCTTGCACTTTTCCAAATGCAGTCAACCAGAAGTACATTACTTGATATACCCATAGTTGTAATCACTGGAGCCACATTACTAGAAAGGCCACAGTGGACTTCATCCACCCTGAGTGCAGAAACTTCAGGCAGAAGCAAACTCACTCCCTTGTACAAGCTGCTCCTATGAATAAGACAAAGCACAAAAAAAGAACAAAAAAACATTTTTATTGTTTGCACAAAGTCTGATAAAGTATAAGCTCAAATGCAAGACCATGACTAGAGAAAGATTGTCGTGTTTAAGTAGCACTGGAAAAATGTGCCTGAAGCTATCTGATTTAGGCTTTCTTGCTTGATCAATTAACAGTATAAATAAATATAACTTAGCACTAATATTTATACTAAAAATATCAATACATAAATCAACAACGATTAAAAAATAGTAATAGTATTAATACAAATATTAATAAAAATAAAAAATATATATAAAAACCTCTTGCATTCTACTACCCTTCTTTCCCTAGGTCTGTCTGAAAGAATGGTCATCTCACTCACAAGACCAGGTTTAACACCCTGGATGTACACAAAATTATTTTCAATAAACAAACAAACAAATATACATATATGAAATCAAAGTACCATGTTAAAAACATTAGTTACCATAGTCCTTGGCCACTTGTGTTCAGTCTCAGTGCAGCTGTGTATTGGGGGAACAACAGTGATTCTCATCTGAGAATAATGTGCAGTCTGGTACAGAAGTGCAGCCACATGGCTGCACAAAGCTGCACCTGCAACACAAGTACACTGGCAGCTTTGTAGCTGCACTGGATGAGAATCTCTAAACAAAATCTGTGAAAATACACAAATCTGTTATAATACATACTGGGTTGCAAGTGCAGTTGAACATGAAAACATTAATTTCTAAATATGAACTTTTTTTTATACAAGAGAATACATGAGTAAAATGAGAAGGTCTGTGTTCTGAAAAACAAATATGGACCATATTCAGGGCTCTCAAGTTCATCGCGATCGATCGCCAGTGGAGGGCGACATAGATATGGATCAGAGGTAAATAAACTAGATTTAAATTTTTTTTTTCGGCGTGTGAAATCGGAAATGTGGCGTGTGAAGACGGTCAAATGCGTGTGTCACACGCTCAATGCGTGAGACTTGAGAACACTGACCATATTACTACAGTTCATTGCATGATATGTTAAAAGTTAAGATTGAAGCCAAAACATTGTTAATCTCACTTTACTCATTGAAAATTCACACAGAACGTGTGAAAGTGACAACACAGAAGTCAATCTAGTTTCTGTGAATCTGTGTAAGTTACTGTGTACAGATTTTACACTAATATTACTGATGGAACATAGTACCAATCATGTACTTAACAGTAGCCTGAAACAATCAAAACAATACTGGTCTTCAAACTTTATTTGGATTATATTACGGGTTTTGCGTTGGTGCACTTTATTCATTAACTCCTACATGTTCAATGAGACTGTGTGATCGCGTCCTTCTTTTACTTGCGCTCCATTGCTGGTCACATCTGAGCCTAATTTCTACAATGGTTTTAATATTCAAAGGCTCTACAGCAGGGGTCGGCAACCTATGGCACCCGGGCCACCGTTGGCACGCCGAGGCATAATCACTGGCACGCGACACGCTGGACCAGCATCAGCAGAAAAATTAATAATAAAAAATAGAGCACGATCCTCCAATCGAAATCGCTCCTCAACGCTCTGGTCGGCGGAGGCGCTTATACTTGGCGATCGATCGCGATATAATACTTAATTTGTGTCCATTTACACCTCCCCTCCACTAACAATTTACACTCGCCACATATATGATGTACAAACACGGACGTAGTTTTGGGGGGGGACGGGGGGGACATGTCCCCCCCACTTTTTCAAAAGCCGGTTTTGGTCCCTCCCAGTTTTTACAGTTAAAACCAAATATTTAAGTAGCGACGAAGTCATGTCCCCCCCACTTTTTAACGGTTAAAAAAACAATCATGCAGCTCCGAGCTCCCCCCCCCCCCCCCCCCGCTCAACAGTTCGCCACCCCAGGTTGTGTCCCCCCCACTTATGAAATCAAAACTACGTCCATGTGTACAAATGATGCAATACGTGCAATAAAGGAAAAAAAACATTAAAGTGCCGTTCCAGAATAACAAGTGAGAAGTATTTTAAACTTTGATTTAAAAATGTCTAAAGTCATGGCTCTTCTAATGTTTTTATTCAGCTACTTTTGTATAAGAGCGGCATATACTTCTGTTTAAAGAGCTTCTCCGTGCAGTTTCCGCCTTCTTTTGGCAGATCTGTTAAGATGATTGGCTGCAGTAAAAAATGATTGACACATGCGCTTTACCCACGCCCACCAATGCCTGCAGCGTTACTGTATTCCATTCGTCGGCCGCATAAGAAGGAGCCCACGTATTTCTGTTCTACGCTACTCCATGCTCGAGTTACTGCTTGTCGTATTTGGTTTTAGTCGTTATCTGGTATGTGTATTCCCCTTCTTCATATTCATTAGTACTGGATTCTTTAGTTATTTGTTCTTAGTTGTTTGCTTTCAGTTTGCGCGTTTTTTTCCCGTCATCGCTGTCTCCCGATATAAGTGTTCATGTTAAGTTATTTTGTATTCCTAGGTCCGCATGTGAAGTGTCCAGGGTGTAGTTAAACCTTATGTTCGTTCAGTTCCTGTCCCGTTTGTGTTGTACTTTATTAATGCTGTTCATGGTGGTTGTGTATGTCCTTCGTAGTAGGTTAAAGTTGTTTTGTCGTTCATATGTTTCCTTTGGCGTGGAAACAAAGGAAACATACGAACATACTTTGGTATGTTCCCTCATTTGTTCTGTTCGGTGGCTGATTTATTTAATACATTATATTAAAACCTGCGTTTGCGTCACACCCGTCCCCTTGATACGTGGAAACACACGAGGGAAAGAGACACGACAAAACAAGTGGGGGTGGGGCCAGGTGTGACATGTTGGGTATAATATATATAATTATATCTATATCTATCTATTATAATATATAATTATATCGATATAATCTACTTTATATATCTGGAAAGCTGTAAATACCGATTTTATGGGTGTATCTACTCTGGAAACAAGATTCACGCCTCTTAAAACCAGTTTATTTTGTTCACCAAGTTATGGAACGCTGTGAAAACTGACAACAACAAAAACACATTTCATATACATAATTTTCAGAAAATAGTTTCTCCCACAAAGGTACACAAATTCCAATATTTACAATAGTTACCGTGTGTGCATGTTTAGCTAGTAGTAGTAGTGTAGTGTTTCCACTCACAATTTCCTGCGCACTAGGGTGACCAGATTTGGGTTTCTGAAGAGGAGGACACCTTTTCTGCTGGCGGGGGGGTCATCGGTGTATTGGTGTACGATATGACACAAATGACATGGTGTCTGTGTCTGCCTTACACGTCAAGCACTCTGCCTCATACAGATCACAACCCTGGCGAAAGCACAGGAATGTTTTCTTTAACTCTTCCGTAAACGTACACTTTCGTTTCGGCATTGCCGCATTGCTTTCGCTTGTAAACACTCGAGGGTAGACTGGCAGGCCCGCACTTTCTTCTACACACACACACACACATACACACACACACACACACACACACACACACAGTAAAGTAGGTAGATCTGAGGAGAAGGACGTGACTAATTTGTGATACAGAGAAACCTGGAATGGAACGGAGTGGCAATTCTAATCACTGTACATGTATTATGATTGAGGCAGTCGAACAAAATACAGCACGATTTTGAAATTCCCCCCGGGCATTTTTTTATGTCTCAAAAGTAAGACATGTGCGGGAAAAAAGGACGGCTGGTCACCCTACTGCGCACGTTACCCAGACAGGAAATTAGGTCTCTCCGCAAATTTTACTTAACATTTCAATACGGTCTAACAGGATAACTACGAATTACATTGAAAATTACATCAATTTATGTAACAAAAAAAAATCAAATCAAATATGATAATCCCACAACTTCTGGAATTGCCCCAGTAACATATTGCTGTATTTTGAGCGTTAGGTACATTATCCCTTTAGACAATGTGATTTGGCAGGTGTCATTCAAAAGTGTGATAAATGAAAGGCTGAGTTCCATAGGCTTTTTTAATCAAGAAATAATAGTTTCAGGTTCTGGTGACACTGAAAAAGCTCCATAGGTTTGATGTAAGATCTTACTGTCAAAATTACAGCAATTGGTTACAGTGTACCAGAATTATGTACTAAAATATGCAATACATATGATGTATATCATAATGTTTGTGCAATATTTTATATTTATTATGGTTTCCATGCCAATAAAAATGTGAAAGAACAAAACAGAACTAAACTGCGCATAATGTTAAACACTGGGGTTAAACAAACACATATAGACATTTACATGGTAAATATTGTACACAAGATTGTATAACCTAATTGGCACCCCAAAATTGGACAAAAACAACAACAACAAACAGCCAAATAAACAAAACACTTTCACGATAGATAATTTGCCAATCAGAACCAACTGTAATCCATGTTCTTCAATTACAGTTCTTCTATCTTCATTACATAATGCTGGTACATGTTTCGTGCTACTACCCGACCCTGTAGGAATATATAAGAGAAACATCCGTTCCCAGTAACAAATCAAACACATAACATTATTGTCAGGAATAACACATGATCCCCGTGCAGATGCGGTTCACCTGCTACTCATCGCCCCTCCCCTTCACAACTATTTAAGCTTCCTCCTCTCTCTTCCGGGTTGCGAAGTATTGTTGCCATGCCACGTACCAAGCGTTCTTTCTGTGTTACTGCCTTTCTGTGTACCGACATCTACTCTCCTCCTAGATCTCGTTCCCTGCCTAGTCCCTCTGTACCTCCTGGCTTCTGTCTCACCGGCGTGACCCTGGACTGTCCTGACCACGATTACAACACTCCTGCACAACACACCTTGAACGGAGTAACCCACCTGTTTGATTGCTCTATGATCATTGTTTCAATAAAAGCGGCTATTATCTGCACTTGGATCCTTGTCTGCCTGATCAGTAAGTTACAATTATTTTTAGAGCGTTTATCTACTGATAATATAATTTAATTCCATTAAAAAGTAATGCATAAATTCTTACAGTCGAGTTGAAAGTAGTCTTCAGAACTGTATAAATACAGAATTATTAAATAATTTGTTACTGTACACCACTGTAGCTAGATAATGTTAGCATTAGTACATGTCTTTGCTCCTTCAGTTCAGATTGAAATGTTCCTATCCTGTACAAATGCTGATATTGGCACATAGGGTTTGCTGTATTCCATTTGTCCGGGGCTCTGTAGCTAACAAGAAACTAAAATATCAACACATCCTGTTGTAGGCAGTTTACTTATCAGGAAATGTTTGCTAGATGGTCTGTTGATTTTATTTATTTGTTTATATGGCCCATAGCTGGGTAGGCCAGGTGCTATGCGTTCATGTCAGGTATGGGGTCTGGAGAAAGGATCAGATGGACGTAGAATTTAAGAGGTAAATTTCAGTTGCTTTCTGGAGTAGTTTCTTGAATGGGTCAGAACTCCATTATTTAATTCATGTCCAACCAATGTACTGTTGCATCAGTTTTAGAAGATGCAGTACTGGAATTAATGACCCCTCACCTCTTGTCAGTCATGCTCTTATCTGAGTGTTACTCTCGTGTTTTGGTGTAGCATGTGCTTTTGTTAATAGTTCAGTATAGTTTGTTTATAGTTCAGTTATAGTGCCATGCCCTTGTCCTTTGTAAGTCCAACCTCTCGTTATTGTTCCAAGCTGTGTCTTGTTTGGTCCCTAGTTTGGTCTTGTATTTAAATGCTGTATTTTGTGTTCTGTTTTGCTGATCATTGGTTCACTACAGCCGTCTGTTTTCCCCTGGTATTTCTTAGCCTAGTTCTGTTCCATTGTGTTGTGGTTTTCTGGTTTTTGTTTTTCTGTTTTTTTTTCAGTTTAGCCTGCCTTTTGTTGTTCTGTGTGTTTATAATGACTCTCCATGTTGGCTTTGCGACCTTGGACTGTGTGACTGACTACTCTTATGGATTTGCCCTTGATAAATCTCACTCCTCACACAACACTTAGGGTACATTTATTTCTTCTTAGCACAGTTCTTGAAAGTCACATACTTTCAAGAACTAAAACATCACTGCTCTAGAGGAGATCTGCATGGAGGAATGGGCCAACATACCAGCAACAGTGTGTGCCAACCTTGTGAAGACTTACAGAAAACATTTGACCTCTGACATTGCCAACAGGATATACAACAAAGTATTGAGATGAACTTTTGTTATTGACCAAATACTTATTTTCCACCATTATTTGCAAATAAATTCTTTAAAAGTCAGACAAAATGATTTTCTCAATTTTTTTTCACATTTTGTCTCTCATAGTTGAGGTCTACCTATGATGTCCATTACAGGCCTCTCTCATCTTTTTAAGTGGGAGAACTTGCACAATTGGTGACTGACTAAATACTTATTTTCCCCACTGTACTCATATTTATTTAGCCTGAATATATGCAAATGAATTGGCTATTGTCAAAGTTTGTGATTTCTAACTGTTATTGTAAATTCTACAATATAAGGTCCTTATTAAGGTTGGCAAACATCAGGTGTTACATCATTGCTGCATTATGTATTTAACTTTCACCTTCATCATAGCAGAGGTTCATAGATTGTGTAAAGGACTAAATGAAAAATTTGGGTTGAGGAAAAGGTCAATTAAAATAGACGGTTTAACCCTAGGTGGCGCTGTCTGGCACACATACAGTGCTGGCCAAAAGTATTGGCACCCCTGCAATTCTGTCAGATAATACTCAATTTCTTCCAGAAAATGATTGCAATCACAAATGCTTTGGTATTAATATCTTCATTTATTTTGCTTGCAATGAAAAAACACAAAAAAGAATGAAAAAAAAGTCAAATGAATTATCATTTTACACAAAACTCCAAAAATGGGCCGGACAAAAGTATTGGCACCCTCAGCCTAATATTTGGTAGCACAACCTTTAAACCTTTTAAAATAACTGTGAACAACCGCTTCTGGTAACCATCAATGAGTTTCTTACAATGCTCTGCTGGAATTTTAGACCATTCTTCTTTGGCAAACTGCTCCAGGTCTTTGAGATTTGAAGGGTGCCTTCCCCAAACTGCCCTTTTGAGATCTCTCCACAGGTGTTCTGTGAGATTCAGGTCTGGACTCATTGCTGGCCACTTTAGAAGTCTCCAGTGCTTTCTCTCAAACCATTTTCTAGTGCTTTTTGAAGTGTGGTTTGGGTCATTGTCCTGCAGGAAGACCCATGACCTCTGAGGGAGACCCAGCTTTCTTACACTGGGCCCTACATTATGCTGCAAAATAGGTTGGTAGTCTTCAGACTTCATAATGCCATGCACACGGTCAAGCAGTCCAGTGCCAGAGGCAGCAAAGCAACCCCAGAACATCAGGGAACCTCCACCATGTTTGACTGTAGGGACTGTGTTCTTTTCTTTGAAGGCCTCATTGATGCCTTTTCCCAAAAAGTTCTACTTTTGTCTCATCTGACCAGAGAATATTCTTCCAAAACATTTTTGGCTTTCTCGGGTAAGTTTTGGCAAACTCCAGCCTGGCTTTTTTATGTCTCTGGGTCAGAAGTGGGGTCTTCCTGGGTATCATTCAGATGCCAACGGATAGTATGGGTTGACACTGTTGTACCCTTGGACTGCAGGGCAGCTTGAACTTGTTTGGATGTTAGTCCAAGTTCTTTATCCACCATTTATCCACCGCACAATCGTTCGTTGAATTCTCTTGCCAATTTTTCTTTTCTGGCACATCTAGGGAGGTTAGCCACAGTGCCATGGGCTTTAAACTTCTTTATGACACTGTGCACGGTAGACACAGGAATATTCAGGTCTTTGGAGATGGACTTGTAGCCTTGAGGTTGCCCATGCTTCCTCACAATTTTGCTTCTCAAGTCCTCAGACAGTTCTTTGGTCTTCTTTCTTTTCACCATGCTCAATGTGGTACACACAAGGATGTAGGACAGAGGATGAGTCAACTTTAATCCATTTTAACTGGCTACAAGTGTGATTTAGTTATTGCCACCACCTGTTATGTGCCACAGGTAAGTAATAGGTGCTGTTAATTACACAAATTAGAGAAGCATCACATGATTTTTCAAAGGGTGATAATACTTTTTGTCCACCCCCTTTTTTATGTTTGGTGTAGAATTATATCCAATTTGGCTTTTTGACAAGTCTTTTTGTGGTTTTCCATTGAAGACAAATTAAATGAACATTTTAATATCAAAGCATTTGTAATTGCAATCATTTCCTGGAAGAAATGGAGCATTATCTGACAGATTTTCTGGGGTGCCAATACTTTTAGCCAGCACTGTACATCTCACCCTAACCCTAAGTATTTTTCAGCCAGTCTACTTACGTGAGAATGTCTTTACATTGTAGACTTAGACTTCAATTTGTCATTTCACTATTTCATTTATGTATTGTCTGGCAAATCAATAGTTTTTTGTAGCTCATGTGAACATGTTACTCTCCATTTCTGTAAATAAAGGTACTTCTTTGGAAAAGCTATGTTCACAATAACAGATTTATATGGCTTATGAATATTTGCCTAAATAAAAGGTCCAGAACTGTAGAAATGTGTTTTCATAAATGTTTCTTAAATTCATATTTGCCTCAATGTTTATAATGTTCAGATCCCTCTCGCCAAATGACATGAATAACCAAAGAAATAAACATGTGCCACCCCAGACCATGAATGATATGATAATGAGCACCAGCGAGGAAGAATGGACACAATATGACATGATGAAAGAAGAGATGGAACAAAAAGAAATACGAATCACACTATTAGAGGAGGAAAATAAGAAGAATGAAAAACTTCAGAGAGCTTTAGAGGAGAAAATTTATAAAATAAATAATCAGGTGAGTTCGCAAAGAAAAAACATTTGAATGAATTAGAACTTGAATGAAGAAAATTGTAAAATATATTTTATATACATTTATTATAAACATGTTTAGTATGATTAATTCTAAATTGATATGTAATAAAAACCATCAGTAAACATGAATATATATGAAGTGTGCATATCTAAAATAGTGCAGCTTGATTTCAGCAAACTTCATTTCTAAAACATGTTTTACCTGTTTTTGGTAGAAAAACTTAGCTTTGATGCTGGGAGTGTTCGGTGTGATCTCAGCATTTGCTTTCTTTCATTTTGAGAAAGGTAAAAATGTGTCAAATATCAAACCCAGTATTTTCAGTCATATTTGTCAAATTAAAGATAACCACTGTTCTCTGGCATCATGCTTGGTTTTCTGTTTTTAAAGTGCCAGTGGTAACTCAGTATGAGTATGACCTTCGACTTATGCTGGTGGGTAAAACTGGAGCGGGGAAGAGTGCCTCAGGAAACACCATCCTGGGAGAAGAGTTCTTCAGAGTTGAGCCATCTCCTGAATCTCTGACTTACAGTTGTACCTCATCAACCAAATCCCTGGGAGGAAGGAGAGTCACTGTGATTGACACTCCTGGGATCAATGACACGTGGCTAACATCAGGTAATCCATATGAGTGTATCTCCGATACTTTTCATCGTCCTCATGCATTCCTGTTGGTGCTCAAACTGGGGAGATACACAGAAGAGGAAAAGAAAGCAGTGAAGTGGATTCAAGAGAAATTTGGAGAAACAGCTAAGAAGTTTACTGTAGTCCTTTTCACTTTTGGAGACTATCTTAGGGAAACACCTATAGAAAAATTTATCAAACACAGCAATGATCTTAATAAACTCGTGAAGATGTACAAAGGTGGATATCATGTTTTTGACAACATCAAGAAAAATCGCACTCAAGTCACAGAGTTATTTAAAAAGATTAATATAATGCTGCATACGAGTCTTGGTTATAATGACATGAAAGAGGTTTCCCAGAAGGTTGAGAATGACATCAGAGAAAAGATGGAGAGGAAGATAGGAGAAATAAAAGAAGAGATGCACAAGGTGGAAATGAAGTCTTTGAAAACAGAAGAGGAAGCAAACCAGAGAATCATAGAGTTGAAAGAGATGGCAATTGCATTAAGAGATGAGCAATTTGAGAACAGAAAACTTAGGGAAGAATTACAGGCATGTCGATGGTTCTGGTGAGCGTTTATAAGTGTTTATAATGAGTGTTTATAATTTCTTCATTAATCATTCTAGGTGTCCTTTAAACAAATAGAATATCATAGAACAAGTAGAATATGGTTCAAAAATGTTTTTCAAGTCAAGTTGAGGCAGGTTTTTTTGTTTTGTTTTTTTTTTTTCTTTTTGAAGTCTTGCTGTTTTTTAACACTTAAATAAATTAATATTATTTAATTTACAATTAAATTATAAGAATGCTACTGTTCTAGAGCTCAGAGCAAACCTCATAAAGAAATTTTAATTTAAGGCATTTCAAGAGTCCTGTCTGGTTTTGGCGGTTGTTCTGCATGGTTTGAATACTGGTGCCACCTTCAGGTGAAAGACAGTACTTCATTTCTGACAGTAAAGGTGTAGATTGCCTGAATATGTCAGAAATGACAGTCTTGGGGAATTTGGAGAGTTTGGTCAGATTCACGAGAACTCAGAGTTATTATTTGTAGATTTCAGATCATTGAGCACAATGCAGAGATCACAGGTTGTTTGTGGGAATCATCTTAGATACATTGTTAGGACTGTGTTTGTAGGAATCAGCTCAGATATAGTGTTAGGCTTTTGTGTTGCTTTATTTATACCTATTCATCAGCACTTTTTTCATTTTCAGTGGTGTCTGTATTGCGCTGGTGTCTCCTTGACATTAATATTGTATTTAAATAGTTGCGTTGGTGTCTTTAGACGGTCCTCTCGCGTGACCAGTGTTCTCCTTCACATTAATACTTTATTTCAAAGTGCAACATATAAAGATGTGTCTTAATGCAATTACAGATGCAAACCGATCTAATACCAAATTAGGACTACCAAATTATGATACAACAAAATATTTATAACCACAGCTTTAAGACATGCTTTCTGAATTTGTTCAATGTCAATAAAATGACTTTTACAATATAAATTAGAATGCAATGACTGAAACAATGATAACAATGTAAACCTCTGCACCTAAAAAACACAAAACAGAAACTCCATAATTATGTTCATTGCCCAGACAATTTCCTACACACACCAGTAGGAAAAAAAAAAGAAAAGCCAAAAATATGAAATGTTTAAATATTTGTCATCGCATGTACTTTGTAAACACCCGGGAATCGTAACATAAGTGCTCCTGGAACTCTTAATGCCTAATGTGGTGTACATATATGATTTTTAAATATGATATATTTCAAAGTTTTGCATCAAAATGGCATATCCTTCTCAAACATTTGCAAAGCTTTCTGAAGTACTTACTCACTATCAGGTGTTCTGTGTTCACTGCAGCATTTTTGAAAGCAACTTTTGTAAGTCATTAAAATCAATCTATGGTACACTGGTTACATTTACATAGTGTTGATATTTCTGTTCCGTCTACTCTGTTTAAATATTTTGAACCAGGAAAATTAACATATTTTACATCACTTCATTGCCAGAAATGTCATATTTATATATGAAAATAAAATGCAGAGAGTTCCAACACGTCCTAGATTAATAATCCTGAAATCCTTACTTCCACAGATCTGTCAAAAACAACTTTTTAACCTGAGACTGCTGAAACAGAAATGACTATAGAATGTAATGACACATAAATGCTGAGATCAGCACCCAGAGAGCTGAGGTAGTCAGCCAGGCTTCTGTAGTTGTGTAAATGATTGTAACAAGTCATGTTATGGTGTCAAACTATCACAACTGTAATTTCTTTACAATCACAAGCAAATTAGTAAACATGTTGTGAATAAATATTTCCAAAAAGGCATGTCAATCTATGACATAAGACGATTAACATAAAACATTTAAAAATCACATCTTGATTCTGTCCTTTGTAAGTCACTTTGTAAGATTTATATATGTGAGTTTTATGATTAAAACCAATTACCCATTTTTCATTTCCTCGAGCCTTTCACTGTCAAGTGTCAAATGGCTATAAATTCACTTTAACATCTCTTGCTGGCTAACAACACACTGTAGTCCATTCAGTGTGTAGTGGTGCCCAGATTAGCTTGTAGAGACCCTGTGCTGTGCACTTTGTTTAGGATCCATCTCTGCAGCCTGTGGTCAAGCTCTTCATGAGCCGAGCTGCATGCGTTAAAGACAAAACAATGAAGAAGAAAACTGGGACCTTCTAGTGATGCTGTCTACACAGAGAGGCCTTAATGGAGGATGCTGTGAATGCTGCCTATGGTGTCATGATTTCCGAGGTTACAGATGCTGAAAACACAGAAAAACACTGTTTCTATATGGACCAAATGCAAATTTGTTTAAAGAAGTGAGGTATTCCAGTCTGAAAGCCCTGGGGTGCAGCATTCAAGCTGTTCTCCTGCACATGTGCAGCAAAAACAGCACCATCTATCAAACAGACATACAAATAGCCAAATCATCACAACTGGAAGACATACGATAGCACGATTTTTTAGGGAATGAAACAGTGACAGTAAGAAATGGCAGTTTTCACAGATCAATACTTTCATGAAGTTTGTATCACTGTAAACATTACATATATATATATATATATATATATATATATATATATATATATATATATATATATATATATATATATATATACTATATATATACTATATATATATATATGTATATAGGAATATTTGAGGTAAGTAACTGCAGTGTACTTAGGTAAGATGCGTGGAGATATTAAACATTAGTAAGATACACAAAGTTTCCAGAGAAATTACATTTCAGACAGAGGTCCTTCATCAGCTGTGCAAGCAAAGGGCTTCCTAATGCTTCACACTTTACTTGCACAGCTGTTGAAGGACCGTTCCCAAAATGTTCTGTTTCTCTGGAAACTTTGTGTACTTTACAATTTTATTTTTTAATATCTCTATGAATATATATATATATATATATTCTATATATATTATATTATATATATATATGACAGTGAGGTGTCAACACCACATTCACAACACAATAAATAAAATCTTCGACTGACACACTGGAGCTGCTGGAGTATTGCAACTGCAGAAACACGGCCTACTGCAAAGGGCATGTTATCTCATTTGAAGGAGAAAGACGTGGTTTAATGTGGTGATGACTGTGTTTAATGTGATAATTGTGTTTAATGTGGCTATGTCTATGTGTAATGTGTTCATGGCTGTGTTTAATGTTAATGTGTTCATGGCTGTGTTTAATGTTAATGTGTTCATGGCTGTGTTTAATGTTAATGTGGTCATGGCTGTGTTTAATGTTAATGTGTTCATGGCTGTGTTTAATGTTAATGTGTTCATGGCTGTGTTTAATGTTAATGTGGTCATGGCTGTGTTTAATGTTAATGTGTTCATGGCTGTGTTTAATGTTAATGTGGTCATGGCTGTGTTTAATGTTAATGTGGTCATGGCTGTGTTTAATGTTAATGTGTTCATGGCTGTGTTTAATGTTAATGTGGTCATGGCTGTGTTTAATGTTAATGTGTTCATGGCTGTGTTTAATGTTAATGTGTTCATGGCTGTGTTTAATGTTAATGTGGTCATGGCTGTGTTTAATGTTAATGTGTTCATGGCTGTGTTTAATGTTAATGTGGTCATGGCTGTGTTTAATGTTAATGTGTTCATGGCTGTGTTTAATGTTAATGTGGTCTTGGCTGTGTTTAATGTTAATGTGTTCATGGCTGTGTTTAATGTTAATGTGTTCATGGCTGTGTTTAATGTTAATGTGGTCTTGGCTGTGTTTAATGTGATGATGTCTACAGAACAGACTGCTGGTGGGTATGTTTCCTCTGAAGAAGAAGCACTTCTTCAGTTCAAATGTTGCATGGCCTGGTTCTTCTCTTCATCCATTTCATTATCTCAGGAAAATGCCAGCACAAATTTGCACCATTAAACTTGCAGAACATGCCAATAATAGAATTTGTACACTACAGAGTAGGACTGCATTTTAACCTCCTGTGGATCAATGTTTGCAAACAAACAGAAATGTGTTCTGTACATTGTTTTTGATATCCCTGTTCTCATATTACATGGAAAGGGAATCATTTGTCCATTTACGCATGAATGAGAAGATTTACAAAGGGCTTATGGGTCTGAATTTAACCACACTCCTCTTGAGGTACTGAAATCATGCTGCTTCAATCTCACTCAGTCTGCACAACATGCTAATCAGCACCTAAGTGAAATACTTAGTGAAACACAGTCTACAACTCTACAGAAAGCACTTTTCTGCTTGACTATAGAAGATGATAACAGGATGGCTGCCCTGGAGTGATCCTGTGTGGGCAGGGCTCAAGATGGACATGAGGTGGAGTGGGTCGGGCTTATGGAGGGCAGGGTTGAAGGCGCGTGGGTGAGGCGGGGTCCTCCAGGGGCCGGTGCAGGGGCGACTGGTTGGGAGACATGTGTGGACTCAGTTCGCCGGTCTGCAGGCGCCACAGAAGCTCCTCGTTGGTGCGGCTCAGTCGCTTCTTCTCGTTGCTCTCCTTCTCCACGTACTCCTGCAGGTTTGCGTTCGCCTCCGTCAGCTGCCTGGGGGTCGCAGAGATGCAGCGTAACGTACAGGCTCCTGCTAAAGGCTCAGAATGCAGTACTATGATCTGTGATGCTAACATTATGGTTTTGATTGCTGATAGAGGTCACTGGATCAACCCTAACGTGACCCTTTAAGACCTGTACTGCGCTCTGTTAAGATCAGGAGAGATTATGTTTTAAAAGGTCTGAGGCGTGATCCTAGCACGTACTGCTGTGTGAGTGAGACAGTGTGAAGGTGCAGAGACCTGGACATCGCGAGATTCATGTCCACCCTGGCCTTCAAGTCCTCATTCTGTTGCTGTAGAACCTGAACACGCTCCTCCAACAGGACGTTCCTCTGAGCCTAAAACAACACACACACACACACATATTTTCCACACCTGCCTAAAATGTTTGCACAGTTCTGAAACCTGATCAGAAGGAGGATGAACCCTGACAGTACAGGGCCCAGAGTACCAGTCAATGATTCATCTTCAGTTATTCAGTTATAGTGAACACTTCCTGTTCTGGTTGTGGGACATTTTTGTTTAATCGTCAGCAGTGAATCAGTTTGATTACAATTTTTCCTGCATACAATTACTATTCTATTTATTTAGCCATTCAGGCATTGTTTTGTAACCTAAGCATGACTCCACTGACACTAACCAGTCTCTCCAGCTCAGATATCTTCAGTTGCTGATCATGGATCTGCTGGTTCTTCATCTCCAGAACCTCTTTGAGACTCTTCAGATCTTCCTCTATATGTTGGTATGGGGCCAAAGCATCCTGTGGTCATATGAATCACATACACACACTATAAGTATCTATGTGCAATACACACACACACACACACACACACACACACACACACACACACACACACACACACACACACACACATACACACACACACACACACACACACCCACACACACACACACACATACACACACACACACACACACACACACACACATACACACACACACACACACACACACTCACACACACACACACATACACACACACACACATACACACACACACACACACACACACACATACACACACACACACACACACACACACACACACACACACACACACACACACACATACACACACACGCTCACATACACACACACACACAGGTGCATTACCACGATCTGTTCATCAGTGCTTCTGCGCAGGGCCTCTTCAAAGCGCTTCGCTCGGTCTCTCAGACTGTGGTTTTGAAATGTGAGTGTGTCCACCTGATCCTTAACACACACACACACACACACCCGACTCATCATTACAGCTACTACAAGAGAAAGGTGGAGGTGGTGGTGTATGACACTATAACGTAAAGGTGGAGGTGGTGGTGTATGACACTATAACGTAAAGGTGGAGGTGGTGGTGTATGACACTATAACATAAAGGTGGAGGTGGTGGTGTATGACACTATAACGTAAAGGTGGAGGTGTATGACACTATAACGTAAAGGTGGAGGTGGTGGTGTATGACACTATAACGTAAAGGTGGAGGTGGTGGCATATGACACTATAACGTAAAGGTGGAGGTGTATGACACTATAACGTAAAGGTGGAGGTGGTGGCATATGACACTATAACGTAAAGGTGGAGGTGTATGACACTATAACGTAAAGGTGGAGGTGGTGGTGTATGACACTATAACGTAAAGGTGGAGGTGGTGGTGTATGACACTATAACGTAAAGGTGGAGGTGTATGACACTATAACGTAAAGGTGGAGGTGGTGGTGTATGACACTATAACGTAAAGGTGGAGGTGGTGGTGTATGACACTATAACGTAAAGGTGGAGGTGGTGGTGTATGACACTATAACGTAAAGGTGGAGGTGGTGGTGTATGACCCTATAACTTAAAGGTGGTGGTGTATGACACTATAACGTAAAGGTGGAGGTGGTGGTGTATGACACTAT